>NW_011351547.1:17927-27670 GCF_000735185.1 Notothenia coriiceps | reverse complement strand
GAAGGGCTGTTATTCCGGTGGAGACTTGGCCACTGGGACTCGGGTAGAACCGGTGTAGCTTCCGAAAGGGAGGCATGCAGCGGCGGTCCACGGAATCGGTGGACCGCCGTCTCTCCTTGTGTGGTTTATGGTATATATCTTAAATTTAGGTAAAAATTTTTGTATCATCTTTCTTATAGTCATTACCGCAATGAACGCGCGAGAGAAGGCCATTGTATTATGTTAATTTATGTGAAAATACTTTGTTTACTTTATTGACAAACTGTAACCTTAACAAAAATTAGTTACATGCTAACATCGATCTAATTAGTGCTCTTCTCTCTGTAATTCTAGTAGACATATAGAATTAGAGTTATTTAATTGGAAAAAAGACCTTGTTACATTTGATTTCGAGGTGAGTTGTATAACAAAAATAAATCCTAATCAGAGATATTACAGGCTTTTCTCACTGTTTTTACTGGGAATCCCCGAAAACTTACAATTTTTTGGGTTTTGCATAAGTAAAATTATAATCTTTTCCGTTTCGTCACGTAAACACTTTAGACTGTAAAAACGAAATTTTTGACTAATTCTTCAAGTTGTATTCTTCTTTCAAACTCGTAAAATAAGGTAACGAATAAATAATTTTCCTTCCTTCAGAGAATACACAGGAACTCGATTAACAACTACACAACACCTAAAGGGAAGGGAGAGTTGTCATATTTTTACTGGTCCAGTTGTAGGAGCTACGGAGAAAGTCTCAAGTTCGCTATTCGCAATCGGCGGTGAAACTAGGGCTACTCCACAGTATACAAATTTCCTCTTCCCGATAAACTGATAAGGTCTACGCAGCCCGGAGGGCTGCCACACTTTCCCGTTTGCGACCAGGTTTATAGTTGTCACTCGAAAGTTTCTCTTATAAACTCTCTCGCGGCAGATTACTCCTCATTCACTTGACATCCTCAAGGAGAAGAAGAACCCTTTGGTTCCGATGGATAACCCCGAAATTACTTTTACGTGGTGGGATTAATAACCTTTTTCTACCGCACATCGCTACATTTAGTTACACCGGGAAATGAATCGCCCGGCGACTATTACCGATGTTCTCACTGTAACACCCGTAAAACGGCGTCAGAAAAACACTATCGTCTTTACAGGTCGTAACAACGGTCGTCCCGTGTCGGAATTACATCCGAGGGAGTCTTACACAGACACAAACACAGACATCGATCAATTTTCCAGACGGAGAGAGCGTCCGTCCTTTACAAAATCATGCAAGAGGGCTCCGTCGGTCGAATTTCCTTTTTCAGTTTGGGGGTAAAACTTCCTCCATACAAAAATGTAAAAATAATTAATTTTCCTCGCGAAATTTCGACGTCGTAGAATTTTGATTTTTCAACGAAATACCACCGAAAACGTCGGTACTTCCATTAACTTGTCATGAGGGTATTAGTGGCTCCCCGTCGATGACAACGACTTATTTAATTTTGCGTAATAACCATTCATCACTTGTTGGTCCCTAAAATCGAAACGTCTGGGTAAATGTATTATCACCGGGGAAATTGGTTACCGATTAAATGGAGTCCGCTCACAGCACAATTTGGGAGTTAAGAGGTCCGGCATTCAGGACGTGGTCCGGCCTATATCTGCCCACCCCCAGGTCCCGGAACGGGCGGGGAAGGGTTCACACGTCTGGGGTGTCTTAAACTTTCCCGCTCCGTCTCTCCCCCGGCACACGAAAACTACCGACCCGCAGGTCTCAGAGGAGTCGGTAGGCTAGACATGCACCAGGTGAAGGGCGGACGGTTCGGCTTTTGTTGGGGGCGCGTTGTAATTAATACAGTTTATCGTGTAGTATCACAGTCTAATGAAGAAATAATCGCTGTAGGGTGAAAATTGACAGATCTTTACTGGGCCGGCTACCACTGGTCGGGGCACGTGACTACCGACTGCTACACCAAGGATCGTCTACCTGACTCACAGAAACCTCAGCCCCAGACAGTGGATCCCGGGCCTACGGCGAGGTCCGCGGTCGTTGCAGAGGCAGACCGGCGTGACGTTGTCGTTTTGTGGTCAATATTTTCGATATATACCACTTCACCTGCGGTTGTAATCGCGATTAACACTTTAACGGCGCTCGTATACGATGTATGTATTACAATTTCCAGGGATAATATGACAAAGGGTAGTTACACAATATCCCGGAGTCTATATCATGTTTTGTACAGAGACTTTCACAAACCGGGACTTTGTGGTTGGTCTAGTAACATCCCCGTAATCGGGTATTAGGGAGACAAAGGTCGGGGACAAAGTTTCTACCGACTAAAGTACACAGACATCGAAATTTACGATTACTCGACGACCGACCGGTGGCGGGGAGTCGTTTTATAATACCAATTTTTCTTGTGTTACCACGACGGTCCTCCCTCTAAGTCCCACTATTACCACACACCACCCCTCCCCCCCCCAATGGACCACCAACTAACCGATTACCAATGTGTTCGGTCGTTTTTCCGATTCCCACCGGTTTAGACTAGTCCGAATAAAAGTCTGGGGGTTTCCAAAATTATATTTACCTTAGTCCTATATTCTCTTTTCCCAGGAAAAAACGACTTTGAAAGTTCTTAGACGAAATTGTGTCTCCTTGTGTTACCAACTTTACATATTTTCTAACCTATTCACCTAACAACCCCGATTATCCACTGGCGAAAATTATGGATATGTTAAAGGATTGTATTTAAACCCCATGAATAGTAAAGGACGGGTTGATCTGAGGTCAGCTAAAGACACTGTCGGAAGTTGCACAAGGATTTTGAGGCCCTCATGGAAAGATGGCAGCCCCGGGACTCCATTCAACGCCTACGAGGGAGTCCTACTTCAACTACAGCAGGCGAAGGGCCCTACGCCCCACTCGGCAGTGCCCGACCACCCCCTCAGGCCAGCAGGTCGTACCAGTAGAAAGGTTGTCCCGGTCCTTCTTCTACTACGCAGGCAGTGAGACAGCGACCTAGGTCTTCTCGGGTACAACAGTCCTGACACCCCCCCCCGTCAATAATTACTTGTACAGTTCGACTTTACCGACGGGCTGAAGATTTTCAAAGTCCAATAAAAGGAGACTTTACCGTAAATAAACATGTAGAAAAGAGCGAGCAGTACCAATAATGTCATATAAGGGAAGGAGGATTGTAGAATTTTTGCAAAGATTTGTCCACAGTATACATATTATATATATATATCATATCATATGATATTCATAATATATATATATATGATATATCCATATAGTCTGACTTTTTACTTTTACTTAAATTTTTAAAACAAATACCTGTACTTTCTACTTCTTACATTTTGAACGCAAATACCTGTACTTTCTACTTCTTACATGTTGAACACAAATACCTGTACTTTCTACTTCTTACATGTTGAACACAAATACCTGTACTTTCTACTTCTTACATTTTGAACACAAATACCTGTACTTTCTACTTCTCTCATTTTCCAAACAGGCTGGTTCCTTTAGTTTGAATGTGTGTTTGGTGGCGTGATCATTATTATTTAGAGTCATTGCGTGCCTATTGATTTGAACACGATCCGTGTATCCATCATTTCCTGGTCTTCTCTAAAGAAGAGGGACCAATGAAAACGTTGTCATGTTGCCGTTGTTCAGCATGGAAACATTCATTAGCTAACAATGACATTATTGTTCTATTAATATAAAGGGAGGTCAGGTACTCTTTAAAACAGCTGCTAGTTATGGGTACTTTTTACTGAAGTACATTTCAAAGCCTCTTTACTTTGACTTGAGTAAAGAAGTTTAGTCAGTGCTTCTACTTCTACCGGAGTATTTTTAAACACGAGTATCTGTACTTCTACTTGAGTAAAGGATGTGTGTACTTTTGCCATCTCTGGTAATCACAGTGCTCAGAGTAAAGCCAATCAAAAGGATTCAACCAATCAATCGTCTTTCAAACAACACATGTAGTAACTAACTTCGCAAATGTTTTGTAAATGTAAACAAAACCCAGCTGACTAGTGGGTGTATTAGCTTGTTTTAGCTTGTTCAAGATACAACATGTCAATCAGTCAGCTTTAGATTTTTGATGACTCTTGGTGCAGTTTCGTTTAGATAGTTTTGAGCGAAGAAGTCGCACCCTGGTGCCAAATCAACTGCTAGCTAGAGTTGGTACTGGACTGCTACAAATAGACCCTTAGTGCAGTTCAGATTACAGTGAGGGCATAATCTGACCCGATTGATAGAAGTGAATCAAAACCAAAGGGTATTATGGGCTGCCTCTTCTGGCAATTGTTGAGATTTCCAAACATGAATGGACTGCCAGTATCACTTACACTCTGCTCCATGTTGCCCTGTTAGTGTTTTCCACGCGTTTTTTTAACCACATTTCCCTGCCCTGCTCATTTGTACACGCCCTTTTTTATGCCTTGTTTTATAACTGTCACTCTCCGAATAATGACATACTTCTTCTTGGACCTCTCTCTGCCTTTCTACTGAATGCAGACATAGGTCCATACTCAGATGTACGCTGCACTCCTCACAATATTACAGAAATGGTTGATTGAATACCTCGTAGTTAAAAAAAAAATGGATGTGCATTGTTGCCATTAGAGAGATTATCTCATGTGTTGGGGAATAATTTGCTTAGGTATTCAACCATTGACACAGCTCATCATTTTCTCCTCTCACCATCTCCTTTCCCATGGCACAGGTCTACGGCCTTGGGTGTTGCTGCTATCTCTCTTAAGGAGGGGCAGCTTGGGCGCATTGTTGTTGCCAGTCTATGACAGAGCACAAGCCGCCATGAGGTAGTTTACTGTTCAGGGACGAAGGTTCCCTGGCGCACATTCTTTCCTATGGACGAGAGCTCTAGTTAGATTCAGGGTCCATATTTGTTTAGTCTCACTGATGAAGAATGTTGATTATTACACTCTGAACTAGTTAAAACCTCGAGCTACAGAAAGAGTTCTTCAGAATTGGTTTGGCAACCGCTGTGTCAACTCGTGACACACCACCTGTCTTGTCAATTCTCCGGCCGTAACTCCAAATAAACCACCAGTGTTTGCCATCAAAGCTCCAGCTCTCCTCGTCTCTCTGAGTACTGACTCTATCAAAGCTCCAGCTCTCCTCGTGTCTCTCTGAGTACTGACTCCATCAGAGCTCCAGCTCTCCTCGTGTCTCTCTGAGTCCTGACTCCATCAAAGCTCCAGCTCTCCTCGTGTCTCTCTGAGTACTGACTCCATCAGAGCTCCAGCTCTCCTCGTGTCTCTCTGAGTCCTGACTCCATCACAGCTCCAGCTCTCCTCGTGTCTCTCTGAGTCCTGACTCCATCAGAGCTCCAGCTCTCCTCGTGTCTCTCTGAGTCCTGACTCCATCAGAGCTCCAGCTCTCCTCGTGTCTCTCTGAGTCCTGACTCCATCAGAGCTCCAGCTCTCCTCGTGTCTCTCTGAGTCCTGACTCCATCAGAGCTCCAGCTCTCCTCGTGTCTCTCTGAGTCCTGACTCCATCAGAGCTCCAGCTCTCCTCGTGTCTCTCTGAGTCCTGACTCCATCAGAGCTCCAGCTCTCCTCGTGTCTCTCTGAGTCCTGACTCCATCAGAGCTCCAGCTCTCCTCGTGTCTCTCTGAGTCTCTCTCTGAGCCTGACTCCATCAGAGCTCCAGCTCTCCTCGTGTCTCTCTGAGTCCTGACTCCATCAGAGCTCCAGCTCTCCTCGTGTCTCTCTGAGTCCTGACTCCATCAGAGCTCCAGCTCTCNACGTCAGAAATGATCATGCTTGTCATATGTCTCTCTCCATAGAGGCTGAATCATCATGTTAATCACATAGCTATCATATGCCTCAAACAGTCCTGATGCTCTTCAGCATCAGGACTGTTTGAGGCATATGATAGCTATGTGATTAACATGATGATTCAGCCTCTATGGAGAGAGACATATGACAAGCATGATCATTTCTGACGTGGAGCTAATCTGAAGTAAACATTGAATACTGCTTTCTATTCCTCCATCTTGTGACTGTGGAACTCCCTCTCTTGGATATCAGCATGTGAAGGACACTGTTCAGGAACTAGTTGATGCTCTGTATGTGATGACTACTTCCATTCTGGAGAGGATCACAGATATATGGATCCTGAGATTCAAGCTCAAGCCGGTGACCTGTGATATTTTTCTAACAGAAAATAGGACTAAATGGAATATGAAAACATAATTGTTCCCTCACCGCTGGAGTCTCCGTTGACGGATCCTGTTGGGAGTTCAGTTTCCGGCTCGGTGGAGTTACTGGAGGAGTGAGAGCGAGCGTCCAGAGCAGCGAGAGCCTGCAGCATGCTGAGCAGACTGTTGGAGGAGGGCAGCTGCAGGTATTTCTCCGGGACGTAACCCACCAGCCCACTGCGGTTTCTGGCCTGGAGAAAATGCAGAAAATATACACTTTCAAGCCGAAGTCGAGCACCACCCGACTAAAGAACATATTTTCCCACCAGGCTGTCAGGAAGCTGAGCCCTCCTCCCTCCACTGGACATTAACACCCCACACAGACACTCAAATCCAGCACCAGACATTTTTTACGCTGCTATGGACAATCTTGCACTAATGTACATTTCTCAAAGATATTGAAGGTACTGTTATTTTGTATATATTGATTGTTGTGCTTTTATTTATGTCTTAATGTGTGCATATGTATACATGTGTCTGTTTATTGTGTATATATAGGATATACATATTTTTATATATATTTGTATTTTTGTATTCGGGATTTTGGGAAACGGTATTTCGATCTCTCTACACACAAACTGAAAGATTGATGATTAAGTTGACTTTGACTTTCAGTGGGAAAGTCCACAGCAAACGTCATCAAATAAACACAATGAGCTGGGGTTAAAATATTCTGCAGCAGGGATATCCAACCGAGTACTTTTGTGTATAGCAGCTACATACTTCTGAGACATTATACTTAAAATTCTAAACAAATTTTAGCTTGATATCAAACATGCTTAACTTGAATTAGTGAATGTATATTTAGCGCACCTTGACCCAGTCCTCCATGTCTCCGTCATCAATGACCTCCAAGATCTCCTGCTCCTCGATGGTCAGCTCATCTGGCTGCGACGACTGCAAACAAGGAAACAGCATTTGTTAAAAAACTAAACTGAAAGCTAAATGATTTCTAGCAACTGGATACTTTTTATTTTATAGATTTGTTAGCATTATTTTTTAATCTGCCATATGTCTAATGTTGGGAATGTTGGGAATGTTCGGTTGTGTTTGTGTAATGTGATAAATGTAAAAAAAAAAAAATCAACAACAGTGACATGGAAGCTTTCTACCTTAGGCAACATCATGGTCTGGTTCCAACTCTCAATTTGTGTTGTCGTTCATTTTTTATTCAACCCATTTTTCCCACTATTGTGTTTTCTACTGTACCTTGTAGGAGTAGAGGACTTTGCAGGTGAGCGGATAGTTCTTCAAGGTGCTGGAGGGACTCGAGCTGCTGTCGTCTAAAACTTCCCCGCTGTCCTCCATCTCCTCCTCGTCCTCTCGCTCCAAATCCGCCGTTCCCTGCAGGAAAATGAAAGATATTATATGTAACTGATCACAATTGATTATCTGCACTCTTATGGTTACAACACAGTTTGGCAGAGATGTCAAAAGTACACACATCCATTACTCAAGTAGAAGTACAGATACTCATGTTTAAAAATACTCTGGTAAAAGTAGAAGTACTGACTAAACTTCTTTACTCAAGTCAAAGTAAAGAGGCTTTGAAATGTACTTCAGTAAAAAGTACCCATAACTAGCAGCTGTTTTAAAGAGTACCTGACCTCCCTTTATATTAATAGAACAATAATGTCATTGTTAGCTAATGAATGTTTCCATGCTGAACAACGGCAACATGACAACGTTTTCATTGGTCCCTCTTCTTTAGAGAAGACCAGGAAATGATGGATACACGGATCGTGTTCAAATCAATAGGCACGCAATGACTCTAAATAATAATGATCACGCCACCAAACACACATTCAAACTAAAGGAACCAGCCTGTTTGGAAAATGAGAGAAGTAGAAAGTACAGGTATTTGTGTTCAAAATGTAAGAAGTAGAAAGTACAGGTATTTGTGTTCAACATGTAAGAAGTAGAAAGTACAGGTATTTGTGTTCAAAATGTAAGAAGTAGAAAGTACAGGTATTTGTTTAAAAAATGTAAGTAAAAGTAAAAAGTCAGAAGAATAAGTAGTGGAGTAAAGTACTGATACCAGAAAAAGTAGAGTAGTGACTCTTGAAAGGTATCTCAATACTCTTTTCTTCTTCTGTATACTTTACTCTAAGTGTGTGATCTGTACCTTCGGTCAGGTCCTCCAGCGCTCTCCTCACCCCGCGGTCGAAAGCTCGGGCGTCCGACGGGCTCTGGAAGGTCAGCCCACACTTCCTGTTGTCCACCCTCCAGTGGTGAAACGTGGGCGTGGCCTTCGTGTAGACCAGGTCCTTCTTCAGGAAACACTGCAGAATCACCTGGAGAATAATCACACAAAGAAAATGTCACTTAAAACATAACCCTCAGCAGGCTCCATACATTTCAGCATTGGCATAGATTCAGAGACTCACAGATATAATTGTTTTCACTGTAGGCTATTGACCAGTCCTTCTTAAAACTAAAACACTTTTAGTGCACCTTAATCAGTGGTTTTAAAGGTTGAAGTAAACTAATGATGTGCAGACGGACTTTCTTCAATTTATCGGTTCCTTTGAGTTAATGCATGTGAAGCAGGGGTGTCAAACTCAATGTCATCGCAGGCCACATTAGCATTATGGTTGCACTCAAAGGGCCGGTTGTAACTTTAAATGTGATTTATCGTTACAAAAAACGGGCTCAGACATTTGTTGTGAGCCTGTTTTGGGGGACGGTGCCCCATAATACTGGACTAATTGTTGTGAACATATTCATGTAATGTATTGCCTCTGGTGACCTATATATTATTATGTTTTTGTTGTGTCAACAACTTGAAAATAAAGTATGAAAAAAATTGTGCAAGTAAATACAAATAAAATAGAATAGCAATAGTGCAATGCGTGGGCAGCGACCTGCTTGTCTTTGAGGCGTTCTCCGTGGATGAGGAAGGCGTTTCGCCCCAGCAGCTCGCTGGCCAGCAGCCTGCAGACGCCCACTCGGCTCAGGCAGCCATCTTGTGCCAACCAGCCGCCGCTCGACTCGTCTCGGGTCATCACCACCGCTTTGACGCGCACAATGTAGCTGTCACTGCAACACACCAGAGAAACAATCATGGATAAAATATCAACGTGCGGTTATTGTGACTGACGTTGCAATCGCGATATGAATCACGATATTGAAGGGAATACGATACGATGATCGGAAAAAATCTGAACTTTTTCTTTCTTTATTACAGCTCCAGTTGCAACATCAACAAAGACACATTTTTAGAAAGAAACAAGGAAACATTTAACGTAACATTGCAATCATTGAATATGACAATATGTTCAAGACTCGTAGGCTAAGAGGCGGGACATCTCTAAGCTGTTGACCAATCACAACAGAGCCGGCCAGCTAACCAATCAGAGCAGACTGGGCTCTGGTTTCAGACAGAGGGTGAAAAGAGGCGCTGCAGCACAGGCAGTATGAGAAAAATAAAGATGTTTTTGAACATTAAAGCCTGGAAACATGTCCCAGTAGAGACCACTACAGTTACTGATATGAATCCTGAAAAACCCAACTCACAAGCAGAGCCGAGCCAGTGTTACA
>NW_011351547.1:14777-17882 GCF_000735185.1 Notothenia coriiceps | reverse complement strand
TTTCCTTTATTACACATGACTTTTGTATTATGGTTATTGACAATAACGTAACAAAAGAATACGCGTTAATGAACTATGACGAAACAGAAAAAGCAGGACGTAAATAACCCGGGGGGAGTCTTTTATTGACCCGGCGGGGGGTCAGTTTAACGCAGATCCTTGGCGGTTCGACGTAACTTCACAGAAAGTAATTATCCTTGCAATTACTTATAAACACTATAGACTTAACACCTTTTAATCTATAATTACTTCTTAATTACACTTGAAAAGACCTTTGTAGTATATCCTTTGTGTAACATTACGGTCCTTGTCAATAAATAATTCTTTAGATAAGTTTGTACGGACCTACCGAATTTGACTGAACTAACTTATATTACAGTTACTTACATAACTTCGAAATTCGACGACTGGGGTCGACAACACAACAGAGCAGACCCCGTCTGAGAAACTGCGTCGCAGTGTCGCACAAGTCTTTGGAGGTACGCGGAGCGACTGGCGACGCGTCTTGTGCGGGTGGTGCCGGGCGGCGTCTTGTGTCCTATTCCTTCCTCGACCGTGTCCACCGACCGCTGGTGTGTGTGTCTAAAAATCACATATTGTGACAAAGGTGACAGATAAGTGTCGTCCACATTACATATTCGTACGTCGATGTGTGTTAACAACGGAGGTCAAAGGCTTAATTTGAAACCGTTGTAAAAGTATTTTCTTTATAGGACAATTTTTTCACTATTAATACAATCGATGCCTAAGCGGATTAGAATTTTTTTTGGTAGTTAAAATAATGTTATTAAATTCCTAATCCATATGACAAAACCTATAGTTTTGGGTTCTTTCTACACCCATAGTTACAGTTTTTACGCTCGAATGGGTCCGACTAGAATGACAAATAGCGTTAGTTCCACCTATTCCATCAGCCAATAAATAGTTTAATCATAAACTTATTTTTCCCTTTTTTATGAATAACATATTTGCAGCACATTCAGTCCGAAACACAGTGATTATCTTTATTGTATTTCATGTTGCATTCACAGTTTATTACACATATTTCCTTCCCATCATTCAGAACATCAAGACAATTATTTCTCCCTACACTGACACCTAACACCCCCCCTCTCTCTGCAGACGTCACCATAAAGGAGGTTGGTCTGGAAGGAGCTCTGTTCACTCTGCTGGACCGAGAGTCTGATCCCGGTCTGAGGCGGGACATCCAGGAGACGCTGGTCCACATGATGTCCTCCAGCGCCACCAGCGGGAAGCTTGGACACTGGCTCAAACTTTGCAAGGACGTCCTGTCTGCAACCACCGGTGGGTTCAATTGTTGCAGTACTTGTTCTTTCTTTTCCAAATATTTTTATGAATTTTCTTGTTCAACACAGAATTCCCACAGATGGGCCGAAACAGTAGCTTCTACTGAAGCCTTCAGAGTAAATCGCCAGAACGCCGACACCTCCTCATCTCCACCGCTCCCATGTTTTCTTTTGTGTTGCCATAAGTTAGTCTCTCTCCGTTGGTGCGCTGGGCTAATGCTAATGCTAATAATGCTAATGCAAGTAAATAAAATGGCGTCGTCACAAAACGTTTTTTGGAGATTTACGGGGCGTGGCAATCCGCCCAGCCAATCAGAAATGGGAACCTTTTTCTCCCATGAAAGTACCTGCTCTCTAGCAGGGACTGAAAAGGGGGTGAAAAGGTTCCTATGAACTAAGTTCTAGTCCTGGATTTTTTTGGCGTGAACTAGGGATGCCAGCGATTATTAGATTATTCGAATATTCGTTACAGTCTCCATAATCGAAAATTATTTTTAAAATTCGATTTTATTATCGAATAATCGATTAATATTCGCCGGGGCTGTCCGATTTTCGAATTTGATCATGGTCAGTTTCTGGCATCCCTAGTGTGAACGCACATTTTCGGAACTATACTGGGAAAAGTACTGCGGTGTGAAAGCGCCTACAATGCAGTGAGTTGTGAAAACATGTAGCATTACATTCATTCAGCATTTTATAGAAAATAAAAAAAAACACCAGCAGCAAAGTGTTGTGAACCAATAATTATGCCGGAGAGAGCCCGACCCTCCCCATCCCCCCAACCCAACAGTACTTGTTCTAATAGAAATAAACACCTGTATATTTGGTGAGCTTAGACGTGAAGCAGCCTGCAAAGGGTGATGTTTTCATTTATTACCCTGCATTTTATTTGGCTGTCGCTTTCATCAGAAGCACCTTACAAAAAGTGCAATCGACTGTGAAGATATAAACAAAAAAAGCCAGGGTGCAGTGGAAACAGGTGGTTTTCAGTCTGCAAGTGAAGATGTGTTGACTTTCTGTTGTCCATCAATATAATAATAATAATTGTAAATGATCTAAACTAGAGATGATGTCCACGGTGTTGGTGTCCCTATTATCAGAAGCACCTTACAAAAAATGCAATCAACTGTTAAGATATTAACTAAAAAAGCTAAGTACATCTTCTGAAATGCTTTGGCCAGGGTGCAGTGGAAACAGGTGGTTTTCAGTCTGCAAGTGAAGATGTGTTGACTTTCTGTTGTCCTTAGATCAATATCATTACATTCATTTAATGTAATGTAAGAAGGTGGTTTCTAAATACATATAAATCATAAATATAAATCCCAATCATCAAACATTGAAACATTACATATTCTCTATCACACTAACAGTTATACAGACGGATTAAAATACAAATCTATCAAATATAAATACCAGCCGATAAACTTTGTGACCCAAGTTGCGAACGGTTGAGTTAATATTTATGAAGGTAATGAAGATCCTAAAATGCTAACACAAGCTCGTTAGTAGACCTTTAGTTTCTACTGTCAGGGATGAACCTTTCTGTAATCTCTCTCAGACTGTCGGGCTCCGGTGGAGTTGCGTCAGGAGGACGAGGAGGAGGAGGAGGAGGAGGCGGACGCCAGTCGAGACGACGACTCCTCGGCCTTCAAAGCTCGCTCTGAGTCCAGCGGCCCGTTCACCGCGCTGCGCTGGGCCACGCGCCGCTTCGCCATGGAGTGTGTGTGTCGCATCATCGCTCAGTGTGAGACTTCTGACCCGGCGCACTTCGACACTGAGACTGCCAAAGGCAACACAG
>NW_011351547.1:14109-14712 GCF_000735185.1 Notothenia coriiceps | reverse complement strand
GCTGGGCCACGCGCCGCTTCGCCATGGAGTGTGTGTGTCGCATCATCGCTCAGTGTGAGACTTCTGACCCGGCGCACTTCGACATGGCTCTGGCTCAGGAGCGCCGCCTGCAGGAGAGCACAGGTAAGAGAGTGCAGAATGTTAAAGGTGTCAAAAGTCACTTTTTGATGTCTTTTCTACATAAAGATGTGTCCCCGGTGTGTCGGGGAACTCACGCAGCGTCAGAAAATAAAACCCTCTCTCTTTTCCTCCGTACCCAAATCTCTAAAAACGGGGGAACAACGGAGCTGATCCAGATTTGCGTCCGATATGACGTAATATCTGAAATGTGGACCCACGGCCCTATCAGAAACGTTGCTATCAGAAACAATGCCCGACTGTTTTGGACGTAATATGGTCGGTGTTTACATTAGCATCGCTAACACTCAGAGCTAACCTGTACTGGAGAGCATGTGTGTGAAGAAGCAGGAAGTAAAACGGCACTTTGTAGAAAACCCGTAAGAGAAAAAGTATTTGAGCTCCATACTGTTTCAGAAATAATCCTTGATGTGGTTTTGAACATGATATGGCGTTTCATCACATTTTTAAAGCTACAGACCCAGA
>NW_011351547.1:0-12500 GCF_000735185.1 Notothenia coriiceps | reverse complement strand
TTTGTTATTTGTTATTGTCTATGTAAAGCACTTTGAATTGCCTTTGAGTCTGAAATGTGCTATATATTAATCGACTAACCTTCCAGTAGAGAGGATACCTTACACATTGAAGGCTGAACGGAAGGTATTTGATTATACATGAAGGCACTTCATCGAGTATGTTAAAGATTTAGATGTAACTGACAGCAAAGGGATAACTGATTGCACCAATGCAGTTTCAGAGCCTATCGACTTGTTTGTCTTTTAATATTGTCGGTATCATTTCACCTCCTGCTCATTTTGGAGAAGCTACAGATTGTCTGCTGTTATATCTTCATGGTTCTTAGACTTGTAATCTTAACTTTGAGGACTTGGTGCATCCCAGGTTTTGGGGTAAGGTGCAGAAAGGTGATGCATAGAGCTCTGGGACACTTGCACAGTTTTCCCCTTCTATTTGAATAAATAGCGTGGACGCATATTTAGCTTCTATTCGATAGTATGCATTATGACTTCTGAAGAGATCTCACTGCTTGAGTATATTTAGTCATTATTATGCTTCTGCGTTTGACTCTGCTTTGTCGGATGTTTTTTGGTTGAACTTGACTTGACAGTATAGTTACAACTGGTCTTATGTCACCCCAAATTGCTCCTGTGGGGATTGTCAACAGTATTGAGTATGTAAGTTGCTTTGAATAAAAGCATCTAACAAGTATCATGTATGTAATAATGAACACACCTTCAAAGTAGAGGTATTCAGTGCCAGTGCATGAGTCTTAACTTTAAATAACAGAGAGTTTCCTGCTGCTCTTATGAAGGGTTTCAGTCTGTTTATATGAGTGGTTATGGAGCTGATAGCTTGTTACGGATATAACAGTATCTGCAGACCAAACGATAAGAAGAAACTGTAGAATATAAATTATAAATATATGTTGAAAATATGAAATGATGTCTCCATTACATGGTTTATCCGCCACATATTTGAAGTACATTTTTGCCGAAGACACATTTCATTAAACCTGTTGACATAATGTTAAATCTTGATTGTAAAAAGATCTTTCTGTAGCTTGCATTGCATTAATAAAAGACTATAATAAATAAAAGATAAACAACAACATAGGTGTCGAAAGTTGTGTCCTTTACTCATGGATTTTGAATTGATTTGAATCCAATTCTACATATAATTAAAAGAACATCATAGCAATATAAATTGTCACCTGAAAACAAAATGACCAAGCTTGAGGATGTAAGCTCAGCCTTTACGTAGCCTGAGATGTTTATTGACATGTTTTAAATCTTAGAGCGTCTGTCTTTATGGATTTTGTTGGCTGGACTGACAGAAGAGACCGTTAACAGAGATTTTAGAGAGTAAATATATTTGAAACCAAAACTAGGCAACGAAAAAAACAGTATCTATCACACTCTTGTGCTAACGTTTAGCCTGGTACCTGCTTCTCTCTACGGCCTGGTGCAGTCTGGGTAAACATCTCACAAGTGGAGCCTATTATCTGGCTGTACGCCGCGTATGAGTCATGTTTACCTGCAGGGGTTTGCTCAGCACGAGGCCATCTGAAGGAAAGGAGCTGCTTCGTCAGGTTACCTGCTGCCTACGCTCTCTCCGCCCCGAACAAGCAATCTGATTGGCTGAGGACTCTGCTCCACGCTCCAATTAATGGACAAACACTCCAAACCCTATCCCAGAAATGACGGAAAGCATCTGTGGGGTGATATGGATGGCGGGTGTATAGTTGGGAAACAAAGTAGTTCCTATATATACCTGACAACAAGATCTGTGGATTATCATTATCATTTGGGTTGCTTTGAGCTTTGAATACACTCTTTCCTGTCGTGTGTTCTATAGGTTTTAGTGCATGTAAAGGGTCTGCAAAGGCTAAAATCCCTGTGTTCCCTTCAGAGGGAGTTTCTCTCCCACACACTCCCCCCCTGAAAAGCCTTCGATGAACTCCTTTGTTTACTTCTGGAACAAAGTGACATCACTATGTAACACTTGTCTTCTATTGGCTAGCACTCCAACACACTTTAAATGACTCACAACAACAAGGACTGTGGATTATTGTAAGTAAAGGGGTCATGATTTCTGGAAAGAGACATCATCAACCACAGAGAAGGCAGACATCTCTATGGAAGATTTCTCCAACATTCAGCATCTCACACCAAAACAATCTGGATGCATAAATACAAATAGAGGTGAAAAGAACACAGGTTTTGGGGTGAACTGTCCCTTTCATAATAATAATAAGGATATGTTATAAGAAGATATAATGCCCCCCTTTTGTTGAACTGGTCACAACCTGTAGACATGTGCAGCCTGACGATGAGTCACAACATACAGTGGCCTCATTTGAAGAGGTCAGAAAGGGAGCTTCTGCTAAACACACATGTATATGATTCAAGGACAACATGCAAACATGGCGTTAATAAAGAGATGTCACATGTGTGTGTCCATCAAAAACCTCCTCTGCATCTCCACTGTTATGATGACTGTCTCACATCTGCAGGAGAAACCTCAACCAACCTCTCCAAACGAGGAGGAGGAAGATGATGAGGAAGGAGGATGAGGAGAAAGGCCCCTGAACCCCCTCATCATGGCATGAGCCCATAACAACATCAGCACCGAGCATGTGATCAATAACAGCGGCGGCGCGCAAACAAGCGGCTAATCATAATAAATAGAGATGAATGATTTCTTGTATATTATGTATTAAAGGGGGGTCAGGTGTGTGTGTGTGTGTGTGTGTGTGTGTGGGGGGTCCGGGGGGTTGTACTCACTCGTCTGGGCGCGTGTCCTCGTTCATTTTTTCCCGTTTCACCTCCGGTAATAATAAGCTCCCGCCGCGGCAGCACGGTGCGGCGTCTTCATGTTTCCTCGCCCTTAGCGGCAGAAGCGGCAGGAGCGGCAGAAGCGGCGAATCCGGTTCTCCCCCGCGATCCTCTCGGTTTTTTAAATCCCGGTGTGCGTTATGTGGTTTCAGATCTCCTCCTCTTCCTCCTCCTCTTCCTCCTCCTCCACCAACACCACCTCCTCTTCCTACTCTTCTTCTTCTCCTTTCACCCCTCAATTAGCCTACTGGAGAGCACCCGAAGAGGCGCGCATCTGATCTTCCACCTCCTCCTACGCCTTTTCTTCCTCCTCTTCTTCTTCTTCTTTTTCTTCTTCTTCCTCCTCCTCTTCCTCCTCCTTCTCCTCCGCCTCCTCTTCCTCCTCCCTCGCCGACCCGAGCTGGAATGCGGTGACCGAAAATGGTGCGCTGGTTTCGGTGAGGATGGCCCCGGACGAGCCCCATCTCCTCCTCATTACTCCATGTTGGATTCAGTGAGCGCAGACAGAGAAGAGCGAGGAGGAGGAGGAGGAGGAAGAGGAGGAGGAGGAGGAGGGGAGGAGGAGAGGGGGGTGACGTCAAACCCGAAGGACTGCAAAGTCACGTGTATTAACATATAATAATAAAGACGAAAATAGTGGTAAAAGTCATAAATAATCATAATACATAATAGTATTAATAAAAACAATAACCTACCTTGTAAACATGTGAATGTAACTACTAGTGACATATTCAATTGATTACTTTTGGATTCACTTTCTTTTCTTATTTCTCAAACTTCAATAAAGCTGAAAAGTCCTAAAAATACAGTATAATGAAACCAGTCCGTAAACACAACACTGCACTTCACACTTACTCAAGTTCTTAAAGTCTTAACTTGAAACAGAGCAACATAACCATTTTTTTATTCTACATACAGCCTAAGCTTTTACTTGTAATTATATTGTTGGTTTTATCCCTTTTTGGTCACTGCACTTGAATAGTTGTAATTTAATTTAATATTTGTTCTCAGTTACAATAACATTTTCCTGACTAGTGGCCTAACTAGTAACTCCCCAACTCTATATACTCTGCTATTTGTAGAAATTGCTATAATACGTTAATATACAGTGTTGGAGATTAGCATAAAGTAGAAGCGTTAATATAAACAATTGAAACAATTGAAACACTAGAAAAAAAGATGGCAGCCAAGTAAAAGTCCTACAATATTCTTCTAATAGCAATGATACAAGTAGTCAACAATGTAGTATTAGACTTCTACTTTTACTGAAGTGAAAGATCTGAGTAACCTATTGAACCTATACACAAAATATAAAAACCTTATTCTGCAATACTTGATTCTCAGGTCTGATAATTGACTCTATAGGACTGACAAGCACCTGCTAATCATTTTTCTTAATAAGAGCCTCAGCTTATTTTCCAATCAGTTTATTATCAGCTGTCCATCAGAACAACAAGCCACTGCTCTCCTTCTGTCACATTTATAAAACACTGTGTTTTAGTGACACCTTGTGGCAGAGGCATGTCACTGCAGCTGCACTTCACATCTGCTCCACATCTGTCCTCACTGTAACAATCCTGAGTGTTTATTTTAGTAGAAATATCATGGACGTTATACTTTATATTTCTTAGACCTTATTTAACTGTGACCGTCTTTTCTGTGTCTTTATTTGGCCTCGCTTTATTTGGACAGTCCAGAGCAGATTCTAGACGTCAAGTCCAGGGATTTTAATAAATATCTACCGAGCTTCGGGTGATTTTCAGTTATGTAAAAACTACTGAAGAGAATCTCAGCAGACAATATGAAGATCCATCTTTTATCTCAAATGATTCACTCTAGACTAAAATCTCTATTTAGATTAGAAAACTATTTGTGATTTAGGAGAATGTAAACAAGATATTGCAGATGGATTAAGAATGAAAAATAAACAAAAACAGTAAATATATACATTTCAAAAGTGGAAGATACAGTATATAGAGTATCTCTATTGAATACCCAATTAATACACATTACATTACATGTTACTTGTTTGACGCTTTTATCCAAAGCAACCTACTTTCAATGTGGGCAATCCCCAGAGGAGCAATTTGGGGTGAAGTGTCTCAGGGACACAACGACATGCTGACTGCAGTGGGGTTTGAACACCAACAAACTAGCCACTGCGCCAGACGCCCCCATAGAAGTGAAGTCAGTTTAAAGTATGAAAGGCCAACATACAACTAACAAAAATGTAAACATGGGTTACCATTAACATTATAAGTTGCCTTTGAGTATGAAACACTTGACTTGAAAGACGGTTAGATGCTGCAAAAATAGTTTTACATTTCTAATTTGACCATTCATTCATAACAGGTTGTTTTGAAGTCTCACTTTTCCCCCACTTTTTTCTGTCATTTCTTTGTTTAATTTTAGAACAAATGGTCTTATTACAAAACTAATAGACTTTTTGGGATATTGGGAAACAGTAAAAGAAACATTCAATATTTGTTTTTTAATGGTATTGATTAGGCACTCTGTATTTTTCCAATGTCCAGCATACTTGGAATTCTACCGAGGCAGGCGTACTCTCTGTGCTCAAAAATGTTCAAGTGTGCGCTCAATCGCATTTTCTAGGCTCAACATGTTTCATTGCATGCTCAGGATAGAGGCACAAATATAACGCCATAGAAATCGCGCTACATTTAAGGCGGGGCCTCTCATATGACGCACACCTGCACACCTGTTAACCTGCTCCACAATTCTTTGTTTTCCGAGGCTAGGAAGGATTCTTGCCTCGCTTCTGAAGCAACTGACTCTGAAGACATGTGCTACCAAGGAAGCGTCCTCGACATTGCGAAACACCCTGTGCTTTTTTCCTTCTCTGTAAAACACTGTAATGAAGACCATGTGCTGAAGGCTGTAAGTAGAATACAGTGAAAACTCTTTAGTTCTGATTGATATTTTTGCACATTTTTTACTTGTGACTTAAAACAGAACTGGCTGAAGTATGATCTCGATTAAAGTCACTTTGTGTGGATGCTAAACACCTGCGCTGCCAACCACCTGCTGCTCTTTACTTTAGTTAAATAAAAAAATGTTGATAGGGACAATGCAAACTAACATAGATCCAATACAGAACATGAAACTGGTACGTGCTGAGAGTTCATAGCTCATTTTGTAACTCTTGTTTCTAGTTACTCGTGTTTTCCAGAGTTAGCCTGTTTGTCATCACTGTAAATTTGTTCTCAGTATATTTGAAATTACTGGGTTAGCTACATTAGCTATGTTAGCTAACTAGCTAACAGCAGATCTGTAATAATATCTGAAATCCTTTGATCACATTGTTAAAATAAGACGATAAAACTTTTTGAGTGACAGTTAGCCAACTTTATAATCCCCGAACATCACCAAGCGCTCCCCAGCTGTTTGCATCTCTTTTTATTGTCCCCGTTTCGGTATTGATTTGAGCTTCTGCAGCGCTTTTAGTAAACGCTGCGAATGTTTCATGAAGTTGGTGAATATATGTCTTCATTTGCATGTGTTTTGGCACATTTGTGTTTCTATATTTGCACTGTTTTTAAAACTGCCACGCATTTCTACTAAATTGGGAATGTTTTTGGCCCTTGTAGTTCCCCCGTCTGCCACGGTACTTAAAGGGGACCTATCATGCAAAATGCACTTTTTGATGACTTTTATACTTAAATATGTGTCCCCGGTGTGTCAGGGAACTCACAAAGTGTCAGAAAATAAAACCCTCTCTCTTTTCCTCCATACCCAAATCTCTAAAAACAGGGCTACAACGGAGCTGATCCAGATTTGCGTCCGATACAGTACGACGTAATATCTGAAATGTGGACCCACGGCCCTATCAGAAACGTTGCTATCAGAAACAATGCATGACTGTTTTGGACGTAATATGGTCGGTGTTTACATTAGCTTCGCTAACACTCAGAGCTAACCTGTACTGGAGAGCATGTGTGTGAAGAAGCAGGAAATAAAAAGGAACTCACCTTGTGGTACAACCGGCAAGAGAGAAAGCCTTTGAGCTCCATACTGTTTCAGAGATAATCCTTGATAATCCATGATATGGAGTTTCATCACCACAGTATCTGCCGGTAGAATCTCCCGCTTGAGCTCAGCCCCCTCCTCTTTTTTTTTAAATACATTTTTTTTTTTTTTTAAGCTTTATACCCCAAATCAGCACTTTTGAAACAGGAAGTGAAATAGAGGGATATGAGGCTGGCTAGAATGGGAGATCTGTTTGGTATTTTGAGCAAAACACTTCATAGACATGTTTTTTATATATTTGTATATATCTGAGACCTATGCTATAGCCTACATATAGCATGATAGGTCCACTTTAAGTAGTGCAAAAAAAGTGGCAGCCAGTAATAAACATATTGAATTGTAAAAGAAACAACAAAAAACAACAACCTTTAATTCAACTCGGAAATGTCTTAATGTACACACCTTGTTCACAATAAGTAATAAAAAAAATAATCATAAAGCTTCTTTAAAATTGATCAGCTCATTGGATTGAAAAAGGAAAATACAAGTAAATATCTGTTGCATTTAGTTCCTCCATGTTTTGCTCTTTTTCTCCAAAGATGCACATTGTTGTCATAAAAGAATCCTTTGGGAGCACAAGACTATTCAATAAATAGTACTGTTATGAATACCTGCATAAAGTTGGGAGAGAGACAGATTTAAAAGTTGAATCAATTAAAGTAAATTAGTTCTGTTCTGTGCAACAGTTTTAGACACAGAAGCTTTTTAACATAGTATTAACACTTTACAAACACTAGATGGCGGAGGTGCACAAAAGTTCAGCAGCCTGTGCCAAAAAAGTCAATTTGCTCAAACTAATTTCCCTCCAACATTTAAACTTTGACATTATTTCTTTATTTTATATAAACACACTGATTATTGTTCTTAATTCAAAAATATTAGTAGTACACAAACTCTCAAACTAATAAGAAGTTGCTGCACCATCCAAGAGGAGAAAGCAAAGTCATAATCAAGTACTTGAGTATCATTTTGAGATACTTGTAGCCTACTCTACTTTTTGCTACTTTCTATTTCCACTACAATTCAGATGTACATGGTGTACTTTTACTCCACCACATGTATTTAATACCTTTAGTTACTTTGCAGATCTGGATGAATGATGTGAAATATAATCAAGTGTTAAATCAGACTTTAGTTCCACCTGGAGTAAATTCACAAGCTACCCTGCAGTATACAAAGTCATTCAAACTAGCTGCACCTTTACCAGCTTTGATAAAACTGATCAATCATCATAAAACGTATCATATATTATTCTGAAATGGACCAATCTGCACAATGGCTACTTTTACTTTTGGTAGCCTATATTTAGATGCTCATTCTTTTTTGTACTTGTAACAGAGTATTCCTACAGTATACTTCTATACTTTAACTTAAAAGTAAGGTCTAATTGAAGAATATTTGTCCCATCTCTGAATATTTGTCCCTCCATTTCATTGCTCCCATCTCAGGGGCGCGCATTGGCACGTCTTGCAGAAGCTATACGTGGACGCGCTGAGAGTCTGTGCTCCTTTAAGTGAGAAAAGCAACTATTCCCCCCCCCCCCCTCCTTCACACCCTGGCGGCCTGCAGAGGGAGGAGGAGGAGGAAGATCCGGAGCTACGATGGGGATTTGAACGCACCTCCGCGCATGAAGACAGCGGGGTCCGCCTCACTTTGTGCCCCGGTTTGGATGATTGGATTCGGCCTGCTGACGGAGCTCGTTTGGGGTTGTTCGGTTGTTTTCTCTGGTTGCTGGGAGCAGTGCAGATCTACGGGGCTGCTGGAGGCGGAGAGTCGCCGTCGGTCGGTTCCGGTGGAGAGACTGGAGGACTCTGCGTGTTTCTGCGTTTCTCTCTTCCACGGGATTAAGTGATTAACGCTCCGGTACCGGGGAGTTGGATGTGTGTTTTGGCCCGAAGGAGACACCCGGAGTCCGGGCGCAGAAACTGGGCCGATGGCGCAACGGGTGCGTACACAAAAATCAACTTTTATTGGAGAGATGATGAGTGTTTTCAGAATCAAAATTAAAGAGGGGAAATGTACAGCTTTACAGCTAAGAGACACAGCTGATAGAGAAAATAAAACGGTGTCAAAACAATAATTTTGACTTCAGCTGCAAAACTAAATAAACTCAGTTTGGATTTACGAACCACTTTTCTTTAAATGTACACAAACCTAACTAAACATTATTCACACTAATTAATAAATGAACTCCTATTTGGTTTTATTAGCGTTTTTTTTTTTTCAACAACGGGTGCTTAAAAATCAACTTTTATGAGAGAGATAATGAGTGTCTTTATTTTGACTCCAACTTACTGGTCAATAAACTCAGTTTGTAGAAAACAAGTAACAACTTTTCATCAAATTAACACAAAACTAAGCGAACAATATTCACACTAATTTATAAATTATATCCTATTTGGTGATATGACTGTTTTATTAAACTGTACGTTGTTTTTGAGCTTGATGTTTTCCATGTTAATTTCACAAACTAGTAATGATGTGCGTAAAATATATGAACACCTAATTTAATAGTTTTCTTTTTTAAAACATCTAATATGTGTTCATAAAAATCAACACAGCACTTATCTAAAACTACAACTTTTGTTTTAATGTATAATAAGTATAAAAACAATTGCAATGAAACATTAACGGAGCTTATAAGAAACTATTTTAGACTAAATAAGATAAATAAATATATATATGAGCAGCATTTGAATATTTCTACTAACCTAAACATAGAGTTTAAAGGATCTAATAATGTCAAATGTTATAATAAATGTTGTTGTAATTTGTGAAAGAAGGTTTTATCATTTCACTGTGAATCGTAGGCCCTTTTTGTTGACTTATGACAATAGTTAAAGTGTTCTCAGATAAAACTGATAACTTATATTTGCAAACTTCATTAAACTAGATTTAAGTTCATTGCTTCTGTTTTCCTGCATTTAGAGGATATTTATTAGCTTTTTAAGGTTGTTTAAATATCATTTTGTTAATTTACGACAAAAATGTTCACCTTTAGAAACAGAGTACTAACTTTGAAAACGTTTCTTTATCACTAAATTAATTCTACGTGTATACTTCCTGTTTGTATCTGAACTTAGAGGATATTTTATTAGCTTTTTAAAGACATTTAAATATCATTTTGTTGATTTATGACAACATTTTTCAGCTTAAAAGAAGTTTTAATCCTCGAATAAAAAGTACGAACGTTGCAGACGCTTCTTTCTCCCCAAATTAAAAATGACGTCCAAGTTTCCTGTTTGTATCTGAAGTTAGAGGATATTATAAAGTGTATTTAAAATGGTTGTATTGTGTGTGTGTGACCGGGTTCAGTCGCTCCGAGGCCGCATGCTTCAGCGGCGGAGAACACACACTTTTATTTGTTTGTTTGTTTGTTTCACGGCTCGTTAAATCTGTTCAGCCGGAACTGATGGAGCTCAACACACAAACACTTCGATAAAGTTTGCTTAAAAGACTTATTTAATAAACATCTCTTTCTTATATAAGATCGTTTTTATCCTCACTGACGGCCGGTTAGCGAGGTCAAAGTTTAAACTGCGTTTCATTGATTTCTGATCGGCGGTCTGTGTGATCCGAGCCCATATAAAGAGACGCTTTAAAGAGAGCTTATTAAAACTTTTCCTAACTTTATTTTACTTTACATTTTAAATATCTGACGTATTATATGGTCACGGTGATTTCCTGGAGCTGCTCGTTAAATGTAGAAAAAGGGAACTAAGAGCAACACTAGCAAATGTTTAAGAAAAAGTAATGGGA
This sequence comes from Notothenia coriiceps, assembly GCF_000735185.1. NCBI lineage: Eukaryota > Metazoa > Chordata > Actinopteri > Perciformes > Nototheniidae > Notothenia > Notothenia coriiceps. The sequence goes on along the minus strand of NW_011351547.1, from coordinate 1,877 downwards.
AATAATTCCAGCTATTGAAATTAACTTTACGATCCTTTTTTGGCTTTATTGATATATTAACACAGTCTGGAAGGCATTCACAAGTTTAAATAAACACAAATATACACATTTTACATATACAAGTTTCTCTTATGGAATAAAACTAAACTCTTGTCTTTATTTTGAAATTAAAACCGATTTTTAATTACATTGACTTTTTCCATTGATTAGATATGAGACTTAACACGTTATACGTTTTTTGAATTAGTCTGATTTCTAATTAAATTCAATTACACTAATGAGCACATAGAGACAAATAAAAACGGTGTTTAAAATAAAAACAAAAATAAGTTGTTTAACCTTTTAGATCGCATTTAAAACTTTTTTTTTTAACTACAATATCTGTTTTTATACCTTATTAGAAATACACTAACTTAAATAGTTCAGGCATAAACATTTATGATCAAATGCTGTTTTATTTCTAAAATTACAATGTCATATCCTTGTTTGCTGCAGAGTGAAGTTAAGAAAATGTAGAGGGGGTGGAAAATATGACTATTATTAAAAAATGAATTGTACAGTGAATAAGGCAGCGGGATATATAAGATTCATTATGTTCAGAGAGTCCTCATTTTAAGTGTATGTATTTACATCATGTGTTAAAGGTCACCTATTATGCAAAATCCACTTCCTCATGTCTCTTCTACATCAACATGTGTCCCCTCTTCTTCATGTCTCTTCTACATCAACATGTGTCCCCTCTTCTTCATGTCTCTTCTACATCAACATGTGTCCCCTCTTCTTCATGTCTCTTCTACATCAACATGTGTCCCCTCTTCTTCATGTCTCTTCTACATCAACATGTGTCCCCTCTTCTTCATGTCTCTTCTACATCAACATGTGTCCCCTCTTCTTCATGTCTCTTCTACATCAACATGTGTCCCCTCTGTGGAAAGAGACTCTGAAAGTTTCAGGAACAAAGATTCTCTCACTTTTTGTCCTGATCCATTTCTATAAAAACCTGTCTGAAAATGAGCTGATCAGATTTTGGCCACTTGATGATGTCATAAGTCTTTACGATGTTTTGTCTTGTGTAACCATTAGCCAATCAGCAACCAAGGTAATCCCCCCCTCCCACCTTATCACCTGAATCTCCTCCTAGAGCACCATTGAGTTCTTTTTAACCAAAGCTAGTACAACATCTTTATTCGAGCTTTTGCCAAAAATGTACCGGTTATGGATTATTAGCACACATAATTAGACACGTAGATGAACACAACGATATGTGATTTTAGTACAAGTTATTCCGAAACAATTACCATTAATATGCTGCTGTCGGTGCTTTTACTTATTCTTGACTGGCTTTCCAAAGGATTTAGTAACCTGGCAGCTGGGATATTCTCCAAGTTCATCCCAAAGTGTGTGAGAATCGAGGTCAGAGCGCTGATGAAGCAGAAAAGATCCTCCTCATCAACCTGGGGAAGCCATTTTCTGTATGGACCTGGTTTGAAGCAGAGAGGCATTGTTAAGAGGGGGAAAGGAAGAGGACCTTATTTAAACTCCTAACACAACGTTAAAAGGTTCACCATTGTTTAAAGTTTGATTTGAAATGCATACTTAACCCACAAAATGATCTTTTATATATCTTGTTAATGCTTTTTCTCAGGGGCGCTCCTTGCGAACAGGCAAGGCAGGCAACTGCTTGGGGCCCCGGACCAGAAGGGGCCCCCCAAAGAAGGTAGATTAAGAAGGTCCACAGCAACGACAACATGAAACACCCTTTAATTTACTGCAACGACATGTCGGGTAACCCCCTCGAGGCGGCCCCATGCATAGCGCGCCCTAAAATGCTGCTTCTCATCTTAAGTTTCGTTGCCTTGCTCCGCTCCAGGACGCTG
>NW_011351546.1:40465-50824 GCF_000735185.1 Notothenia coriiceps | reverse complement strand
GGCACCCAAGTCGCTGCTCCAGAAGGTTGGTGACTTCATCCTAGAGGTTGACGGCTGCTCCATCTCCCCATCTCCTGAAGCCCGCAACCTGGGTGTCATCCTCGACTCCACCCTCTTCTTCCACTCCCACGTCAGTCTGTGACCAAATCTGCCTTTTTCCATCTAAGGAACATTGCAAGACTCCGACCGTCACTCTCGGAGTCGGTTGCCGAAACCCTAGTCCATGCGTTTGTCACCTCCCGCTTGGACTACTGCAATGGTCTCCTATTTGGGGTTCCCAAAAAAACCCTGGACAGGCTCAAGTATGTCCAAAACTGTGCTGCTAGGGTACTCACAAATACAAAGCCACGGCAGCACATCACTCCCACCCTCATCCACCTACACTGGTTGCCGGTCAAGTCCCGCATATCAGTCAAAATCCTCCTCCTTACCTACAAGTCGCTCCATGCCCATGCCCCCCAGTACCTATCGGACCTCCTTCGCCCACATGCCCCTCCACGGAACCTGCGGTCTTCAGACTCTGGCCTGCTTACCACCCCCCGCACCAAACTGCGAACCTTCGGGGACAGAGCCTTCAGTGTGGCAGCCCCCACCCTCTGGACATCCCCACGCTTAACGCTTTCAAAAGGGCCTTCAAGACCCATCTGTTTACTAAGGCCTTTGGCCCCTAATCTATTTGTTGTTTTTGTCTGTCTGACTGGTTGTCTGACTGCCTTTTGTTTTGTTATGTTTGTTTTGCCCTGTTCTTCCTTGTAAAGCGACCTTGGGTCTCATGAAAGGCGATATATAAATCCAAGCTATTATTATTATTATTATTATTATTAATGAGAATCTCGTCAACAATCACATACAAAGTGCTATTTCTTCAACCATGTTATTGACCTTACTATCCATGCATTGACCACTATCCGCTTTATCCAGTCATAAGTAAATAGCGTCCTCTGTCGTTCAACATAGTGTCTTGCAGTTCGAATACAAAATGTGTGTCTGTCACTTTAAGATGAGGCATGATGGGAAGAACGTTCACAGCCAATCAAATCATTGTTGTCAACACGTTGTTATGGACTCCTGTTGTTTAAATCACAGAAGACTTTTTTGCTCTTTGTTTCACTCTCAATGAGTTAGATAAACTTGCTTTAACGTCGTATTATATTTAAAGAATGTCCTCCACAGACCGAGTGGACATTTTAAGAGAGCTTAACAAAGACTTGTTGAACCAGTTGAAGCAGCAGAGAGAGAAACTGGAGCGGCTCAGCGGCTGCAGGAGGCAGAGCCGCAAGAGGGAGAGAGAGGACGAGGCTGGGGAGAGGAGAGACCCCGAGGTGACCCGGGGAGGCCAGGGCTCTTCCAGGGCAGGCCTCGCCAAACCTACCGTGAGATTTTCCGGTAATGAAACCGTTTTGTTCTTTAAACGAGGTCAAATACCCGAGAGGCGTCTGCAGGTATTAGCTAAGTAAGTGAGCTGGCAAACTTCAAATAGGCTACTGGTGTTGCGTCTCTAAGATGTGCTATTTTCTATATAATATTGTTTACTTTAAAGCAACGATAAAACTGTAGATCCTTAGCTTGGAGTTAAAACCTAAACTATGCATATGTTTTGTTAAAAATGTATTTAAAAAAGACACTACAGGTAGCTAAACTTTAAAAAAAAACTACGAAGTACTTCATAATTCGAGAACTACTAACTAGCTTTAATATATTGGAGATAGAGATCAGATCAAAGGTATGAAACTTTGGTTGTAGGGTCTAGAAACAGCTAGTAAGTTTTTGGTCAAACTAGGCCTTACTACTGATATGTTATGCTATTTCCTGTGCTATGACGTTTTTACTGTCTTTTGGTTGCTTTACATTTTTATCACTTTGCATTTCTCTGCAAAACTGTCATGTGCATGTGAGGAATAACAAACCCCAGAAATTATTGTATGTTCCCTGTGCTCCATCAGATACATTTGAGAGAAGAATAGGCACCCAGAGCTCTGTTTCAACACCGTCTTGTACCTCCAAACACAAGAAAGAGACTGCTCAACATACAAGATCATCAGACCTTTTCAAGGACAGCAACAACGTTCATCCTCTGGTCCACAGCAGGCTGCAGGATATGAGGCCAGTCATCACCAAATCCTGTCTCGTAAATCACAGCAAAGAACAGGTCAGAAAAAAGAACCATGTGTAGCACCTTGATCATAGAATAAAATGTTAATTTGGAGTCAAACAATTGCTCTGTTTCCAAAAGTCCTTCTTGATTTTCCTATATTTTGCTCAGTACAAAAACACATTGACAAGCCTAACACTGTGCATGTTATGCTATGTGTTGGCTTTGTATGAAACTATGCATTCAAATAGCAGATTTGTTGATAGTGAAACATGCTTGTCACCAATACTTTGCATCACATGTTTGTTTTTAAAAAGGGGGATGTTCAGAGTCGCGTCACATTTCAGTCTGATGAATACGAAGAGATATCTGCCTCAGACAGGCATCATTTGCAGCCTTTGCTGGGATATGACTGGATAGCAGGTATTGATTGATTGATTGATTGATTGATTGATCCTCCTGTTCATTTCTGATACACACAGTCAGCCATAACAGGTGATGTTTGTTCCCTCCAAGGAGTCCTGGATGCTGAGGACTCCTTGATAGAGCGTTCTGACGAGTTCTTCAATGACCTACGCACATTTCGATCACTAAATAAAGACGACTGTGTCCACAGCCCACAAGCAGAGTGAGTGCTTCACCCTTGATTGCACTTACTGGTGATGTTGTTGTTAGGTCTGCCTGTGATTGATGATGCCATCATTAAGTTACTATTAATTTGATCTTCTCATAGATTTCCTGAGGAGTACCAATCGGTCTTGCCACCGCTAACCAACAAACACGGTCCAGAGGCCAGCACTGACACTCATCAATGTAAGAGGGTTATTTATTTGAGTAGCCTAGTCCCATTTTTATTTTCATGATGGCAGAAGCAATTCTCATGTACGCCTGCTTTCCTTTTTTCAGGTACTTTCTCTTACAGAATTAACAGCAGACTGTTCCCCGTTCCACTTCACTCTAAGGAGAGCTGCCCTGTGTGCAAAGAGCTCAAATCCTCAAATCCTCACACTACTGCTGATCCAGCTCTCATCAGGTAATGATCATGTTCACCTTTACTGCCTGCTATGACAACTTAGAAACAACAGAGCACTTTGCACAAGACGACAGGATAATGGTACCTGGAGTGGAAGTGTGTTTAAGTGTGTTCTTTTAAACACTTGAAAGCAGAATAAAAGTTAAGGCGTATGGTCAGGCATCCTCAGGTATCCCAGGAGTCACCCGTTCCCTTAGTCTTATCAAACATTGTTTAACTATTAAAAAGTGAAAAATAAATGTAATAATAATTGCTAGTCTGTCTTTTTGAGGGTCCATCATTTGAGAATGTTGAAAACTCCTGCAGGAACAGGTTGACTAGGAATTTCAAATCCATGCAATGCCCACACATAAAAGCATTACCTGGATCAGCCATTTTTTCGGGACCATTTGCCACATGTCAACCCCTGTGTCTCCCCATTTCATATCTATCACTGTAATAAAGGCACTGGTTGCCCCGAAAAATATCCCAAAAACTGTATTGTTTGTTGTATTTTAAATAGATAACTCTTATAATCAACAATACCATTTTGTGAAGTTTAAATTCAACTTGCACCATGTTTTATGAATGTTGCAGCGGTTCTATTGCCTCACGTGTTTTATCTTTTGTTTTATTTTTAAGGATCAGCATCCCTCGCTCCACCCTCTTGCCTCCTTACAAATACAAAGCTCATCGCCGGTGCAGTTTTGACCCCTCTGATAGTGTTGGGTTACCTTCGGTCAGTAAGAGACCCCACTGTAGGATAATTGATGACTTTTAATACGTGCCAGTTTAGTTTGACATAAATTAAACTTAAGTTTTATCAGTGTACTAAAGTATTTTTATCTTCATGTGTTACCCTGGTCCTGTCCAGCACTGTCTCTCAGGCTGGTCCAACACAGCTCAGAGCACGCTGCCCCCCCCCAGCAGCCTCGATCTGCGGAGCAGTCTCGTTACGTCAGAGAACAAGGAACTCGAGGTAAGACACCACAGGCTTTCTGTCTCGACCTAAAATAATTCGGACCTTTTTTTAATCAGATATTATTAATATTCTCATATGGTGCTTTTCATACTTTTCAGGATCTCTCTTCACACAAAGTGTCCGAAAACCAGGTCTCCGATGTGTCTCGCTTGGCTCGTCACAACTTCCAACACTTCTCCTCCAAAAGAAAACTAGGAAGCACATTTTACCCTTTGCACTGACAGACAATCAAAGGCTATTTTGAAGTGATTATAAAAGTTCCTGTTTGCCATTTGTCCTCACCCAAAACTTTTTCCTTTTTGATGCTCATTTATTATTCTTCAATATGAAACAAACAAACAGTGATTTAAAAGGGAATGAAACAACAGTAGTAAGTGCTTTCTCTTTTAAATAGATTAATTTAAAACATGTTTTTCAAATATGTCAGGTGCTGAAATGTAATGACTTAGAGATGGAAATTCCATGTCATGTGACTAATTACAAGCCAGTTTACCAGTAAATGGAAATGCGTTTATATAGCTCTACTTTTACAATAATAGGCCAACACTCACACCAATGGCTATGTCTTTAAAAGCCATCTGGGGTTTAGTGTAGTTCCCAGAGACACTTTAACATGCTGACTGGCTGAGTCAGTGATCAAACCGCTGATCTTCCAAGTTGGGACAGATTTAGACTCTACATGTGAGTGTCAGCAGTTATGTGAAGGTGAAGCAACAGCTCACAATGTTACCCCATAGTGCAGACTGTTTAGAATTGCACATGGTACATTTCAGAACAAGTCATTGTGATTCCTCTCTGTTGCCCTTCCCAGCTGTTTGCTTTGGCTCCCAGGTTCACACATACTTCTGTTTCTAACTTCCTTTGACACTTCCTGACTGTCGGACAGAAGCATGATTTACAGGAAACCCCACCAACCTACTGTATACCTAAAGTCTGTAGCAATCCCACTTACGACACGTCAGATTTTCCAATGTGTGTCTTGCAGTCTTACATATTTGAAGAATTAAGTATATCAACATGTGTTTGGACACGTTCGATTAAATCATCAAAATAAACGTCCAAGTAAAGGAAACATCAATGTGCTGTTATTCTTGATGTGAGTCACTTCAACAGGGACATATCTGCATTTCTTTTAGTTCCTGTTGAGCGAGGAACCTGCTTCTCTTTGAAGTTATAGCACAAACAGCTTGTTCAAAGCAAAGTGCCTGCAGTGTGCTCGTCATCTCATCATTATCTCACATCTGGGAAACTTTGTGTGAAATGAGGCTTAGTGATTGATCTTTTTTTTATACCACAAGCAGTGTTGAAAGGAAATGCCACTTCTGAAGTTTATATCATTGTTCTCGTATCATATCTTCAAACCCTTATATGCATTTGTTATGCTTTGCCCATTGGACAGCTATTATATGGAGTTGAAACTGAAAGATCTTAATAAAAGATCTTAGATGTAAGATCAATAAACTTTTATCAAACACTAGAGACTTAGAAGTGTTCAGAACCTCAATGATATTTGAAAGGTACCAGCTGATTGGTTTTAATGAAAGGGAGTTAACCAGGGGATTATCATCATTTTAAAAACTTGAGTGCAGCTAATAACGTGAATTGTTTAGCTCTCTTTGTAATTCAATACCTTTCTTTAACCCTCAGACAGCCGTATGTTGCCTTTTGACACACAAGTTAACAGGATATGAAACTTGCTCACTTGAGACCAAATGACATAATGCCTGCTCTATATTCTCAGTTCAGTAAACATATCATCAGACCGAAAAACCCTGAATATTGATTTAACAATGTGACTTCAGCAAGAGAGAATAAAGCCAGGCAGTATTTTCAGAGGTAGCATGTCTGCCATCTAATATGTTAATACTATGATTTAATTTGGCAAACCTAAAGCCAAAAGGTTTCACTTCTGCTGTTGTGAGTGAACTGTGTATTTATGATTATTTAAAAAAAACACATCAGAATTACATTAGAACAGTAATGCTCTTGGTGTATATGAGTACCAGAGAAATGTTGTGGGTTGTGGAATGTCAACATCTCACACAGGATCAGGGCATAGGGGTGTGAATCTGGCAGACATTCAGTTCTGTGGCTGGGTTATAAGAAGACATGTTTTGACTACATTACTCAGTAGTGCCTGGAGTGCAATGAAAGAAACCTTTATTCCCACATGTGCACAGGGAGCTCAATGTGTAAAGTTGGTGACGTTGTTATTGTTTGCTTTAGAGCCTCTGGTTAAAGTGATTTCTGAAATCACTTATGTGGAACAAAAATACATGTATTGTGTTATTTTTAACCACAATATTCTGCCACAGCATTGAAACAGCAGCGCGGCTTCTTACTTGGAAATGATTATATCCTGATTCGTATCCTGCCTAAAACTTTCGCTTTTACAGTGGATGCAGCACACCAGCAGACACAACTATGTGTATGAATAACAATGAAAATCCAAGTGGGTCCACTTCCTGTTTGGGTAGTTGACAGTGAGTCAGTTCTGCTAATTTGCCACTGATAGAAGCAGATTAATCACCGAGGGAGCAGCATAGAAAGTTTCCTAGTTTTCATGTTCTAATTGTTTTGCAACCTTTATGCTATTCAAGTTCATTAATGAATGGTGAAATTAGATGATAACTTGTCATATAGGGGGGTCCGTATTTATAATTCCAGCAGGGAGACCTTAATATTGTTCTTGGATTGAAAGGATTTCTGGTATTGCAAACAATTCACCAAAAGTTGGATCTCAGATAGGACCCTAGACAGAGCTGATCTTCACTTAACTTATTAATTAATTAATGATGTGACCACTATATCATGTTAACTTTAATGCAAACAGATTTGGTTTAAAAAAAAAGCAACAATAAAGTTATTTCATGTAGTGTTTTAAAATGATATGTTATGTATATTTCAAAGGGAGTGTACAGCCATTGCATTGCTCCCCTAATCAGCTGCAGGTAAAGAAAGATGAAATAATTAATTAATATGAATTGTGTTTTGATCCTGTATATAGACACTTAATATCAGCGGGGAGCACAGCATGAGTGTTTAACCCCCTCTCAACTCAATCTCAGTGCATTTCAGAGCCTGCCTGCTTGTTTCCTTCCTCCAAACACTCGACTCAGTTCAAGGAAATGGCTCCTCATAGCACTGCTGGCCCGCCTTTATAAAATGATAAGTACACACTGGTGACTTTGTCCTCTACAGTTTACAACCTGCTTTAGAGAGGCAATGAAGGAAATACTTGTACTGCTGGTTCTCCTGAGTGGCTTCACTACCAAGGTAGGCTTTGTGTCTGTGTGTGAATCTGTCATGCATGTTTGCTGTGTATAACAAGGACTCTGGACATCCGGATTCTTCTGATGTCCGACTAACTGTTCAAACATAATGTGAATTGTTGAATATAGTTGAACTTCCTTAATTCACTCAAAGTAGTGAGAAACTAAAAAGGAAAATCAGCATTTAAATAAGGTGTAATATGATCTCTGTTCTATTATTCTGAAATGTTCATTTATACATTTTATGCCTTAAATATGTTTTTAGTTCAGCTAACTGTGTCACCTGTCCGGGAGCCAATTAAGTGGAATTTATTATTTCTTTAAAGCATTTTTTTGCTGTATCAATGTCAGCTTTGCACTGTATGACACAATGTTGTATTACAGCAGTCTGTAATCTGACTTTGATGTGTTGAACCTGTCAGAATATTTGGTTTAGAGTGCATGGTCATGATGATACCTTTTCATTATCACGTTATGACATTATGCAACATCCTTTCTACTAGTTTACAGTATCATTTCGGTTTCTGTTGATAAGGATAAGTAAGTGTGGGCATGCAGCCACGGGAAAAAGGAAAAAAACAATTTTGTGATAAGCCGAGGTAATTAATAGCGCAGAGCTCCATGTGTTTATCATCACATCCGCTTCTACCTGCGGTCACACGACAGAAGAATGCGCTTCAGAAACAAGGGTTTCTACTGTAACCCACCTCCTGTTTCCTGTAATCCGAGAAACACACTGCTTCTGTCAGCATATTCTCTCTTCTGCTTATAAGTGGAGGGTACTGTGGTGAAAGCCTTTCAACTCTCGTGCACAGGACAGGTGTATCAGCAACTTTGCTCTGTGTCATGCACATCAATACACATCACATGCACATCATTACTGCGGTTTCAGCAGCATGTGTTCATGATATTTAGTATGTGTGGTAGGGGGAGGTTGTTCCTGCTTTACTGCGAGGGTGCATGTGTGCAGTGTCCGGAGCCTGAACATTTTTAGAAGGCTTTTTAGAGAGGAAGACCATTGCGGGGAAATGCACCTCTTTCAAATTCAGAACAATGACTGCCTGTTTGAAGTCTGCAGCTCAGGCCAGCAGCATTACTAGAAAGGAAGATGTGGGCGCTGGTGTGGGTAGTTTGGCACTAATTTAAGCTTTTATTTAGCAGGGTTAAAAATATAACCAGTCATGGACCAATGTGTTTATTTTCTCTTTCACCTAATGACTATAGGCTACTTGCTTCCAGTCAATATGTCTGTCTAGAACAAAAGTGGCCTAAAAAAACGCTTCTCAGAATGTCTAAAAGACTATTTAACTTAAAGCCCCCCAGCAGCCTTAATGCAGCTCATTTTAAACAGAGCATTTAAACAATATACACTCTTTGTCTCAAATGCATAAGATGATTGCATTCAATTATCGTCTCTATTTCCCATAGGTCTGCTCTCAGCCCTATCACGCAGATGCAGGTGGAACCTGTCTCAACTTAGAAACAGAGTATCTGTTAGAAGGAACTGACCTGTGCTGCCAGAGATGCCCCCCTGGTAAGTGCTGTCCTGCAAACACAGCAAAGACCGCAATTTCTGAAGACTTTAAATGTACTTATGGACTCAATGTTAAGTTACATTCTGTACTGAAAGACAAAGCTGTCTCTGTACAAAATGAAAGGGATTTGATGACAGATGTCAGCCAGCTTGGGTAAGATAAACACCACCTATTGTTCCTGTGACATTGATCCATTTCCTTGTTTCATCTCAGACAACACAAATTGAGTTTATCGTGTACACTTTTCACTTGAGGACAATTATTTGTTAAAGTTGGATGTTCTTTTCAAAAAATGCAATGCATTGTTATTCAGTTACTCCAAATCAATGTAGAATTGTATTACTGTATTACACTGGACAAGTATCAAACACTTATTTTTATTTAATGTGATTTAAAGTGTTTTTGAAAAGAGGTGTGTCTCATCCAGTGAATGAATACAATGCTCCATTGGTTTGGACTCACTTGGTCACATGACAATGAATCTATTGAACATATATTTCACTTTTCAAAAAAGAAACAGCTGAATTTACATAAATGAATCAAGACTTTCGTCAGTTTTTTTCAAAATTCCAGTTTAAATGCGAAGTTTCGGATTGTCAAAAATAACCTACTATGATGGGGGTGCAGCCAATGTTGCAATTCAGGAACGTAGAAACATAATCAAAAGTATACACGCATGTTGTCAGTGTGCATTTTACTTTGAGATGTTATCTATGTTATGTTATATCTGTCCTCCCTGTACCTTCCCAATATTCTTGTAAAGATTGGAGTCTGGAAACTTCGTATGTGCTCACACAGTAATTTCATCTCATGTGCCTGCTGACCTCATCTCTCCCACTCAGTGTGGAGTTAATTGTTTTGCATCCCACATCTCTACCATGCAGTGATTGCGGGTAGCAGCAAGTGTTAATGTTTGTATTTATTTTAGCTGTAAAATGTGTGTCCTAAATTGCAAAGTCTCCATCTCTTACTGAACTCAAAATGAGCAAATCTTCAACACTATACATTAAAAATATGGGTACCACTTTACAATAAGACTACCCTTATAAAGTATTCATAAAGGGTTAATAATTAGGTTATTAATTAGGTTGTAACACTTTATTAATCATTAAGAACCATTTGTAAACCAGTTCTAACCAGTGCTTGAATTGGAATAAAAAAGATGCCAGTACTCTAAATCAGCAACTGTTTCAAGTCAATTTATTTATACAGCCCAAAAACAAGTATTTGGCTCAAAGTCATATCCTATAATGCTGGTGGGTTTGTCTCTTTACTGTATATTTCAGAAAGGCTCACTGTACTTAAACAAAATGACTCAGGGTGCATCTGAGATTAGAGGGGGTGTAGTGGTAAAGTACTATTTTAATACGTTTTTAAATATTGAAGTTAAATGCATCAATCTGGTGCACTTTGAGAGCAAAACGAAGAGATATATGGATACCTCTCAACATCCATATGAAACAACT
>NW_011351546.1:40068-40434 GCF_000735185.1 Notothenia coriiceps | reverse complement strand
CTGTACTTAAACAAAATGACTCGGGGTGCATCTGAGATTAGAGGGGGTGCAGTGGTAAAGTGCTATTTTTATAAGTGGAGAGTGGACCTGACACCCTATGGGGGTCCGGGGGGCATGTTCCCCCCGGGAAGATTATTTTTTAAATATTGAAGTTAAATGCATCAATCTGGTGCACTTTGAGAGCAAAATGAAGAGATATATGGATACCTCTCAACATCCATATGAAACAACTTTAAACAGATTTACTTTGTCTTTATGGATATAAAAGAAAGTAAAGCCTGACTCCTACTGGCGGCTGGTTAAATGACTCCTCGTCCCTGAGTACACTCACCATCTTTTAGCAGGAAAGGAGAGAGGGAATCAATG
>NW_011351546.1:28634-40038 GCF_000735185.1 Notothenia coriiceps | reverse complement strand
TTATGACCATTTATTTACGAGTTACTAACATTTATAGTTGCCAAAAGGGAGCCTTATTGTAAAGTGTAAAACACATTCCCATTTATTGATGAGTTACTACCATTTCTAATAAGGCTTAGCAGTACAGATGAATGTGGGCTCACTATTTGGCAAGCAACCGGTCACAGTCGCCCTGTTTATCTCAAGTCTTATAAAAGCTTATTCATGATTTATAAAGTGTTCACAACCTAATTAATAAATGAATTACAAACTATTCGTAAACCCTTTATAAGGGTAGTCTTATTGTGAAGTGTTACCAAAATATGTAAGTATAGAAATAGTAAAAACCTTCAGAGACATAAAATACATGTTAACCAGCATTTGGTGCTATACAAACAGGCATCAACATTTTATTTGTAACTATGATGAGCAACACTGTTTTAGGTATAAAGATGGGATGATATCTTTTAGCCAGGAAAACCAAGAAAGTGAGGTACTATGATATACACCGAATTGCGTGAGATAAATGTGAAATGTATGTTTTGAACCTTTATATTGTTGTCTGTTAATGGTCATTTACGATGCCCATGTTCTGTTATAAAATGCCTTGACATGTGTATTATTGTGGATTCCTTCATGTACATATTCTCACAGGACAGAAATGGAAACAAAAATGCTCAGAAACGAATACAACTGTGTGTGAAGAATGTCCAACGGGCCAGTACACGGAGAACTGGAACTACGCTCAAAACTGCGCCACCTGTCCCAAATGCAAAATATGTGAGTATAGCTGAGCTGAACATCTCTGAATATAACATTTTGGAGGAAATAATTCATTGTTATTATTTTTAACAACTATCACTATATTTTTCTACGTTTAACAAGCTAAAGGTCTGCAAGAGGCCCAAAGCTGCTCCTCTTCCTCAAGCTCCAGGTGTGTGTGTCAGCCTGGAAAGTATTGCATCATGGGATTTGATGGCAAACACTGCGCAGCATGTAACAATTACAAGACATGCAGAGCTGGCTGGGGAATACATAGTCCAGGTACAGCAACTAGTATTTTTCAATCGTCACTGTTTGTGTGTTTACCTTACATGTAGTTCCTAAATATTCTGGTTTCAATTTAGATATAAATTGAAAAATCCAATTTGTGTGAGATCTGATCATCAATTACTGGATATTGCATGTATCAAGAATAGAGTTATAGTTTACAGAGTAAGGACTCAAGTATAAATGTCAAGACATCTCCAATTGACTTTCAATGTTTTTTATGTATACTGTAATAAATATCATATCATAAAAGTTGTTACATACACGTCTCAAAGGTCTTAATCCACCACATTTACTGTCAAACTTGATGTTCAATGTAATCCAATTGATAACATGTTACAGACAGGGTGTATCATAGCGTTAAAATGTCATGTGATGCCTGAAAGTGAAATGTTGGTGTTTTGGGTGTTTCTCTCAGGGACAGGAAACTCCGATGTGAGGTGTAAACGGTGCCCCAATGGGACATTCTCTGACACAGTTTCATCTGTTGACCACTGTCAGCCTCACACAAAGTGAGTGAAGAATAATCACGTTTATACTCAGCTGTTTGGAGCTCAGATCTTTAACCTCTCTCTCTGTTTCTCTGCAGCTGCTATGGGAGGGTTGTTGTCAAAAAAGGCGATGCGACCTCAGACACGATGTGTGAGCCTCCTAATGCAAACACGCAGTCACAAACCTCAACGAAAAATCCCCCCACTGAGATGTTGTTCTCAACTGCAACTGAAGTGATGAGTACATTATTAGTGACCTCTGAAACTACACGTGGAACGCCAGACTCCACACTGTCCTTAAGCCCATCTGCTTCAGGGGACGTATTCAACTATTCCACAAAACCCCCCCCAACAAGCTCATCACCTGACAGTACACCGGGTACGGTAACTAACTGATTTAATGTTTCAAATGAAGTCATGCTGAGAAAATTGTGAGGTCTAATCATTGGTTTATCATTCCCCCTTCCGCCCATGTGTCGTTTGTGTGTTAGACTCTATGGTACCTGCGGTCCTCGCCGGTGTTATTGGATTACTTGTTTTCATCGCTATCATTCTTCTGTTTCTTTGTAAGCCACGCTGGAAGAAAGGTAATTGCATCCTGATTTTCTTTTAAAGGGCACATATTATTATACTAATTTCTAGGTTCATAATTCAATTTGAGAAGATGTTCACATTCTTTATTGTTCAAAAACACATTGTTTACCTTATGTTATCTTTATGAATATACCTGCATGCAAATGTTTGTGCACAAGCACTGAAAATCTAGTTTCTCATAATATTTCCCCTTTAATCATGTACTCGTTTTATGGAAAAGCTATGATTGTATACATGTTACATTTATCTTCAACTTGAAATTCAGGATGATAATGACCCTTATTTGTCATCAACTTTATTGTTTATTGCTGTTGGTCTCACATTTTCACTATCTGACTCTTTGCTTACTCAGTTTTTAACCCAGATGCTGCAATATTTCCTCCTGGAGTGGATGCAAATGGCAATTGTGAAAGTGGGGATAAAGTGAGTCTTTTTCTCTTTTTTTTTTTCAGTGAATACCTGTTAAACAGAACACTGAGAATTAACCTTTTCATTCCTTTCTATTGCAGATCAATAAGGGTTATTTAAGGGAAACCCTGCCTTTAATGACTTTAATATCCGACATGGAGCCCGTCAGGCCCCAGGCCAGCGTCCCCCCACAGTCCTTCTCTCAGCCCACCAGCCCTCAGGTCATCAGCCCTCTAACAACCATTCCCATTGTCAACATCACTGTAAACATAGGACATGGGCCTTGTGGGACACCGAATGGCACGCATATAGAGTCTCAACTCCAGTTTAGAGAGGAAGAGGAGTTGTTAAGCATCCCGCAACAAGAAGCCGGAAAAGAATCACTGATGTCAGTGCAGGAGGATGAAAGTTACACACATGAAGAGTCACCGGCATGAGAGAATGATAAATTCTTATTTTTCTTTCTGTCATGTTGCAACATTGAAAACAATCTGATTTATATTTTGCAAGTCTTTATGAAGACAACAAAAGAAGCTTGGTTTCCATCTCAAAGTAATCAATTGTCGATATGTTTATATGTATATACAGTAAATACAAATGTAAATATAGTCTTGACTTCAGTGGTGTATGTGCAATAAGTTATACAATAAAAAGGCAGCTGAGAAGCTGTCAGTTTTATATTATGATTGTATTACATTACTTCTAATGCATTGCTTTGTAATAAAATATCATGTTGAAACTGGTCCCTTTTTGGGTAATTTGTTTTCTAATAATGCATTACATATATTTGTGTTACTCGTAGCCTATGTATTTTTAACAAACCCATCCTTTGAAAACAAACTACAGCTTTACAAAATTGGACTCAAGTAAAATGTACTATTGCCGTTTGAAGTGTAGTGAAACGTATTATTCGGTATATACGATATTCACGTAAAATGTATTTGTATTTTTTAAATTTCCCCTCTGTGGGACAAATAAACGTATTCTGATTCTGATTAAAATACAAATTACTACTTGGTAATAGTCTACAACTGAAGACAACATACACAAAAGTCAGAGACTTTTCCCCTAAAATTTGGGACTCACTAATGTATCCAAATGTATTACAGCACATACTAACCTGAGCCTCTGACATAACAGCCGCTGTTTAAAGCAGGGGTTCCCAGAGTGGGGCTCTGGCACTGTTATTTTGGGGGTCGCGGGCTGAAAAGTTTGGGAACCCCGGGTTTAAAGGACCTCCAGCTCCTGCACCGGGACGAATAAGGTGTTTTCTGCTGACATCTGCTGGCTGAAGGCGAACACTGCAGCCCGCCGAAGCCCCTCTCCTTCGGCCCATTAACGCGTTTAACAGTGAACACTAGTGACTGTCCATTCTCATGTCAACTCATACGCTTATATTTTTAATGGGGTCAAACAGTTTGTCAAACAAATCAAGTTGCATTTCGTGTATTTTACCCTGTTTATTTGTTGTAATCAAGGTAGCTAGGCAGCGATGCTAATACGAGATTGAGGACATTTGAGCCACTCCATTTTGTCGATGAAGTTACACTACATTACAGGTTACATTTATAATGCTATTTTAGGCTTGTAAACAGTCATTCAATTACTTACCTTTCTGAATTAAGTAATAGATGATCTCACATTCCTTTTCGTTACGTATTTATCAACAAACAGCAGTTGTCTTGTAATGAATATGTTTGATAACCCCCCCTCCGTTGAGTGCAGTTGGTTGCGTCTGTTGCCGCTGTGAGCTGCTCTCCTTCCTGAAAGACAGTACACTTGCATTGGAGCCACGGATGTTGCTGTGAAGAAGTCGGTGAGTTCAGGCTCCCCCCCCCCCATTCTTTCGATTATCAGTTGTCATATAAATACAACTTTACCGCTAACATTCCTTCCCCGAATCCAACTTTTAAAATGTATTGCATTTTCAATTAGTTTCGCACCATTTCTGTGTGTCTTACCCTCTCATCCTCCCGGTGTGGTTGGTGGTGTCGTGGTCCTGGTCTGTTATGTTTACAAATCCAGCTTGCAAGCAATGTGGAGAAAGCCAATTAAAAAAAAGCATGTATACTAAGATATAGCACAAATAGTGTCTCTACAGTATGTGGTAGATACTAAGACATAAAAAGGGCTCGGTTGTTAAAGCCAGTCGGCTTTCTAATGGGAATTTAAAGGAAGCTTTTGAACACCGGGATAGGAGAAAGAGAGCAGCGGGGGTAATACCGCTGCAGGTGTTTCCCTGTTATGTTGGTTGGTGCAGACAGTTTGCTTTGGAAATCAACAGATCCTCCACAATGACAGGGGAAAGGGGTGTAGCAGGGTGGGAAAGTATTTTCATAAAAGCATTGGCATATTTAAGTTACCTCAGGTAAGGGGCTTTCTGACAAAAATTAAACTAGATTTCTCTTTTGTGAAACTAATGGCATAAAATGGATTACAACTAATAATTGTTATTATCAATTCCTCAGGAATTGTTTTCTTATGCAGCAAAGCATTTGGTCTGAAAAATAAATAAAGACAAAGTTGTGAAAATAAAATGTTCCAAGACAACGGGACATTTTAAGATTAGTTATTACTATGACTATCCATCCTGCAGTTAAAACCCCATAAGGTGTTCAATACACTTTATTGAAATGCTAAGAAAACAATACTCAGATTAAAAGAAGTTGGATTTTTTATGTGATTCCCGTTTTTACCTAAAACGTGACGGCATTAACTCTTGGTTACTGTGTAACCAGCTCCTGTCAATGATCTGTTTGTATAAATGCATTTGCCCATGCACTGACGTCTATAATACAATATTATTTTAATTGTTTGTCGTATTTCAACAGAGACGTTGAAGCGGAAGATTCCTGAGGATCTTTTCATCTTGTCTTGTGCACCCCCACATGGCAGTAAACCACTGACTTGAAGATTAAACTAAGTACATTCAGCTCCAGAACATTGCCCTCGTAGATGCCACTCAGTCTCCGTCTTTGCAAATGGCTTGCTGCTTAAAGGACGAGCTCCTCTGTTCCATCTGCCTCAGCATCTACCAGGACCCCGTCAGTTTCGGCTGCGAGCACTACTTCTGCAGGAAGTGCATCACTGAGCACTGGAGCAGGCAGGAGCTCCACGGAACAAGGGACTGTCCTGAGTGCCGGAGGACCTTCGCCGATCCTCATCTCTCGCCCAGCCTCAAGTTGTCCAACATTGTGGAGCGCTACTCAGCCTTCCCGCTGGACGCCATCCTCAACGCTCAGAGGAGCTCATACCCCTGCAAGGACCACGAGAAGGTCAAGCTCTTCTGCCTCACCGACAAAAGCCTGGTGTGCTTTTTCTGCGACGAGCCAGCGCTACACGAGCAGCACCAAGTCACCACTATTGACGAGGCTTTTGAGGAGATACAGGTTAGTAATGGCAGACATACTCTGACAGCTCATTAGCAAGGGTGAAGCTAACATTTTGTCAAAACCTATCAACACTCAGTGCCACATTCAAGCAGATGCACTCAATTGGCCAATGGAGCTACCCAGACAGTTCAGTCCTCCACTGCCACAGAGCAGCGACACTGAAGAGGTTTGGAAATATTGTGCTTTGCTTAGGAGAACTTTAAGTGGCATAGGTACTGGGGAGTGAAACCTATGTGAATAAATGTCAAACCAGGCTTTTATATTGCCTGCAATTATTTCTTTTTTAAAGGCTAAATTCTGGAAATATTTTCGAAAATGTGGTTTGAGTGCTATATTTTTAGAGTGTGTTTGTGTAATGTATAAGATAAATTATAAGACTTGTGGTCCGTCTCATTTTGAATTTGGAAGTAAGGATATTTAATGCAGAAAGTTTATTTTAATTTTATTGCAAACAACAACAGATCCTTTTAAATTAAGATCAATAATATGTTTCATTACAGTGACATTTTCGATATGAGATTCCTTTCAAAGATTATGTTAATGTTTCATATGTGTGAACACTGAATCAAGTTTTCCACATTAACAGGAATGGTTCAGTGTTTGCACTCCTCTCAGTGTTTGGATAATTCCTTTCCCACAGCGCCAAAATCCAATAACTGTGAAACAAAGCTCCTAATCCCGTTCCTTCTCTGCTCCAGTATGTACACATTCCAGTCTAATGTTGTGTAGTCAGTCTCATTTCTTAAGTCTGTTATTACCAATGAAGATACCGAGATCAGCTCTAGGTAACATAAAAACCATTTGGTTTGCAGTTTTTTGGCAGACATATTGGTGAACTTTCTGATAAGAAACATGCCAACATGTTGATTGTTTACACTCAGCCATGCTGTTTTGAAGCTCAGCATTAGTGTGTTACTGCTTTTGATTTCACAGTTACGCTAATACTTCTTAATATTGAGGTTAATGCAGTACTATCAGTTTTGCTGTTGGTCAGCATTTTTAACATTTCAAAGACACTGTAACTTTGAGTTGCCCCCTGCTGAAGAGACTGTATCAATAAGATCGACTTGTCATTACTTTGACCTTAGGCTGAAATTGTATCTTTGACACTGTCAAGCTCACTGCTCTGTGTGAGCAGGTATGTATGGAGACTGCAGCTGAATGATAAATTCCATCTGATGAAGAAATAATTAGACAGAATTGATAAATAGGATTTATTTACTCAAAGCTGACGCCATGTATGAGTTTTCAGAGATTCTGATGTTGTGCTTATCAACAGCTCTTTGAGAAAAAAAGAGAAGCAAATCACAGTTTGGAAACCTCAAATTCTTTGTGCACAACGAACTAAGTCTGATTTTTGAATATTTTCGGTAATAAAAAAAAAAAAGGTTGCAAAAATCGGCATATAAATAGATGACTTTACATGAACTCCATTGTGGTGTTTGTGGGGAGATAATTAAAGCATAAAAGGCAAGAACAATTAATTAAATTAGTTGATTACATGTAAACATAGTCATGTGGTTAGTGGGAAGTATAGAGCTACAGTGGTGCCCTTCTGTATTTTACATTAAATATAATTAACCGCGCTGTAAACATCAATACTCTTTCATTTCCAATCAGGCTCTGTACTGGAAGCCTGAAAAAGGTTAAAACCGTGTAATCGTAAGCAGAAGTAATTAGGCCCAGCACAAGATGTTTCTCTTTTCTTGGACACCAGCTTGTCCCTCTGCTTGGAGCTCTTTTCAATGCAGTGTTCTGCCATTTTGTATTCTGGCAGGAGCTTTGGGGTCTTCTCAGATCCAAAATACTGAAAGAGAGTACGAGCACACAGAGGCCCCATCGGACACAACCGTGTCCCATGATGAGCTTGGCATACTCGTCTTTTCAGATCTACAAGTGGGGTGGTTTGTTACGTAACCTCTCCTCATCTAAGCAGGCAAACACAAACATCAGAACAAGGCAGCAGATGGTGTTACAATTATGTTTCTGTCACGTTCGTTTGACTTTACAAAGTTAATGTTATTAGGAATGTGTCTTCTGTAACTGTGATGTTTATTTTCTGGAATTAAAAAGCCTGTGTTAGTGATGCTCTGTGATATCAGACAACTTACAAGTTAACTTATTATTCATTTCTCCTTCCAGAGAGCAGGCAGGAACTGGGTGTCAGATAAAAACAAATGTGTGAGAGCTGCGCCTGCAGGCACACACTTTTAGCATGATGCTCGACAATGCTTCACTGAAGTGCCAAAACAACATGGGGAGGATGTGTTGAAGTGCAGCAGCATCAGCTCCAGTGTTTTGACTAACTGGGCCAGAGGGCTTCATGCCGTGCCAGCTTGGTGGCCTCTTTAAAAATGAACCTTATGGTTTTTCTAGGGTGGGAACGTTTTGAGATGAGACGGGTAAGGATTTGGTAGGTTGAGAGCCAAAGCTTGTTTTTTGAGCTGAATTGTTTGACACTTTTGCACATGGGATTTGGGATTGGCGTAAGCTGTCTCTGCTTCTGTGTCTCAATATGTTGCTCTCTCCTGTGTCTCTGTTAGCGTGATGTAATTCATCATGTGTGGTTCTGTACAACTCTTCTGTCACAATATCTCACAAAGATGGGGAGTAGAATTTCGTATTATCAAATAACCTTATTTATTATTCTGTAACGATTTGACTATTTTGTTCTATGGGTAAAAAAACTAAACGCACATATGTTGAGCAATAGTTATCACTGTCCATTTTCCCAGCAGTGTTTGCTCTTAAGTTACGTCATCCTCACACCCTACTTTCCAGAGGAGCAGGATGACACGGACATGTCCTCCGTCACTTGTTGTTGTTAACTCATCTCAACACTGACGGTTGTGTACTGTATGTCACAATCAGACATACAAAATCTAATTTCCACACTAACCTTTAAGCTCAGCCACTGTGATGAAAAACAGACGCATATAAAAGTATTCTTTCTTGATCCAGAGCTGCTTTGGCCAAATGAACAGATTTTGTGGGTGATAAATGTTATCCATGTAAAACATCATCATGCATCCATTAATGGCTTATATTCGACATAAGCTTTTCAACTCTTTTACACCACATTAAAGTTATCAAAGCCTTGGATTTGATCTTTTCAAGCAAACTAGATTCCCAAAGAGTTTAGATATACAGCACTTCTGTTATGTCATGGCACCGTCAGCTGTGTGATGACAGTGTGCTTGGCTGGCCACTGTCCACTGACGAGGGCAGCCTTTGGTTAGACTGTGGCAGGCCGTAAGCCTCTTAGCCTGGCATGTCACTCCACTGACCTCAGGCCTTGACTCCTGTTGCCATGTTGAAAGCTTTACCTCCTGCTGCTAGCATCCTTTTCCTCCAGTAAACACTCCTGCGGTCAAATCTGTAATGCACAAACACATCCAGGACCGACACCGTTGCAGGGTGACGCGCACACATCTGGCAAACATTCACCATTCAGATAATTGCTTGCTTGCGCACCATATTTATGAACATTCAGGACATTAAGGTAGGATTGAAGAGGATTTGTATGCGGCTCTGGCTTTGCGTCAGAAGCACAGATCTCACAGGGAACTAATGCATTCTGATTAGGAAGCGTTTTATTCCCACTGTCATATTGGACAGCATTAAACACCATTTTAATGTAATGCACAAGAGCAGAAAGCACTCTAAATGCAAAATCTCCAATTCCCCACAAAAACATTTCAGATCTCGATCTATTTGACAGAAACTTTAAACGTATCCGAGTCAGTCCTAGAAACCTCTAGATAATACTAACCCACACAGCAGTCTTATCATTTTAAGTTATTTTGTTGTGACATTGTTTTGGCCTGTCAATCTTACTCTGAACTCATTAAAACCAGAGAGCCAGACTCTCCTATCCACAGAGCCACTTCCTTCATCTTGTGCCTGTTTTAGGCAACATGGTTAATGGTGATGAGATTACAGTTCCCTCTCTCAGTAATGCCACACTTGGAGCACTGGCGCCATCTTAAATAGAGGTTGGCTAGATCACTATAGCCCTGATTGGAGTTGGACGAGGCTGTGCACTTATTATCACACCGCTGTGGCCTGAAGTTGGCATTCAACTCCTGCCGAGGACAAAGTGGAACCCATAGCAGCCACTGTGCCTTAATAGTGATGATAGAGGCTGTCAGTGGGCTGCAATTGGCCGCAGCTTTGGGACAGACTGACCCATCCTGCTGGGTTTCCGCTCTACTTGCCGGCGATATAAAACCTGACAAGAAGGGAAATAGAACTCCCCGCCCCTGGTTATCTATGTACATTTGGGGACTAAACTTTCGTTCCACTGAGTATAGATGCCATAAATGGTATAGCAGCAGGCAGCTGTGCAATAATGCTGGTCCTAGTTCGACTAAAGCCCACGCAGCTTAAGAAATGATTACTGTGGAGTTGAGTCGCCCACACAGACCTGTCACTCAAAGTTTCCAGATGCACCTGTGTGCTGTATTCGATTAAAACCATTCTTATACCTACATATTTCCTCCTTATCAAACAAAAAACAGAGGGGTTACTCATGAAAATGAATTAGCCTTTTTCTCTTCTGCCTTAGTGTAGAAAACGATGGTGTTTGAAAAGGGAGAATGAGCACGCCAGCCTTTGAAGTGTTCCTCTGGTGGTTTAAAAACAGGGCTGTCTTTCACTCTCCCACTGTCAGATCCCAGCCAAGAGCTCTCTCTCTCTCTGAGCCTGCCATCACCACGCATGGCCGTGCCGCAGCAGTAATGAGTCAGGCAATTTCAAGGGCACCCACCACGGCTGCCATCTCCCCTGTGGCTCGCCTCAGACTGCTCTCCTTTTCTCTAGCAGCTCCATCTTTCTTTGTCTCTCTCTCTGTCTTTTTATTCCTCTCCCGGCCGTCTTCTCTCTCAGTAATCAGGTATACGGTTTATAAAACGCCACAGATCTTGTTTGGTAAGCAATAATGTTTTTAGGAAGCTAGTTGCCAGTCCCCAACCCTGCTAATTTCCCCCCACCCACCCACTCCAAACAAATGAGTTTGTCCAGCTTGGCGGTCAGTCCGGTTGGTGTGGCAGATAGGCTGCGTTCATGTGGAAATTAAGCCATGGGGAAAGACAGAACAGTCACGTTCCATTAGAGGAGCGCTGGCATAATATCCTCATCCAGAGAGAAGCACTAGCTCGTACTGCACTTATACTGATAGCAATGATGATGCTTGAGGCAGGACTTAAGCCCATGCTGTTGTCAGATCAGCAGATAATCGGCTGCATTAATTGGAGAAAGTAGACCTGATGCTGCGTCCACATGTAAAGAAAATCTTTTGATGTCAATACATCTGTTGTTCATTGGAAATTATTATATAGGCTTCTGCAGGGGTTAGTGTTGCAATTTGACATTTGTTTTCTAGTAGTTTTAATATATGGCAGGAAAGATGCTGGTC
This sequence comes from Notothenia coriiceps, assembly GCF_000735185.1. Lineage (NCBI taxonomy): Eukaryota > Metazoa > Chordata > Actinopteri > Perciformes > Nototheniidae > Notothenia > Notothenia coriiceps. Next base: position 28,708 of record NW_011351546.1, on the reverse strand, counting down.
AAATATTTTTTACAGCCACCTACTGTAGGTCAAAGAAACCAGAAACCTGCTTTCTGATTATTTCAAGGCTAAGA
>NW_011351546.1:14719-28569 GCF_000735185.1 Notothenia coriiceps | reverse complement strand
AAAATAGGGATGAGCGCAAACAGGTCAAAAAATGGGTTTCCCTCCCAGAGCTGCCAGCGCAGCGCCCCCAGATCTGGCCGCACTAGGAGACTGCGCAATGCCAAAAAACGGCCCTGTACACCGTGATAAAGTATGGTCTGCATAAAGCTGAGTTATGATCGGTCACACAGAATTTGGTGATGATATAATAGTTTATCAGTGAGATCAACCCCATACTGTTGGCCATACTCACGCAGCCCGCTACAAATGAATTGAGATTTCCACACAAAGGTTCTTTAGCAAGTGGTGCAGAGCAGTGTTGATTAAAAAAGCAATTTGAAGGTTGGATATTTGTAAACCTTTTTTGTGTTAATATATTAATAATTTAAGTTGTAAATGAATTCCAGGTTATTTGTAGTACTTTTCTAATTTTATCGTGACATTTTGGTGGCATCAATGTGTGCATTTTGATACAGATAAGGAGCAGTTGCTTTAGGGCCACAGTGTATATCCTGAAGGTCAAATAATGAAGGTTCATCGACCTCCGCCCCCCTCTCGCACCTCCACACAGACCCCCCCACATATCAATCCCAATTTAACCCCTGACTGTAACACTGCAGGGAGTATCAGCTGTCAAACTGAGGATGGTTGTTATTCACATTTTTAGCATTATGGTTGCACTCAAAGGGCCAGTTGTAACTTTAAGATTATGTAAATATATAATATATATAAAATAATGTATTATATTACATTATTGCCTCTGCTTTGGATTATCGGATAAGGTAATAATAACTTCATAATTAACTACGTCTCTTCAGTGTGCATGTCAAAAAATGAGATGCATTGTGGGACATGTAGTTTATGGGCAACCTGCTTCTGTAAAGCGGCATGTAACCATATAATAAACGTTTCATATTCTTTGCAAGCTCTTGCAGGCCACATAAAATGAAGTCGTGGGCCGGATTCGGCCCCCGGGCCTTGTGTTTGACACCCCTGCTGTATACTGTCCCTTTTTATAGGAGCCAACAAATGAACAGAAATAATATATACAAATTCATGCTTTTGTATGCTGAGAAAAAATAATGAAAAAGTCATTTTATAGTAAGTAAATTTATTCTGATTAGATGTCACAGTATAACTAGTCCAAAAAATGCATGAACAAATCATTAAAATGTCTAAAAGTGTAGTATGTCCAAAAAAAGCATCAAAGTTCCAGTAAAGTATTTTGAAATGTTTTTAAAAAAGGGAATATTTAGTTTGTCGAAAAACTAATCCATGAAAAAGTGTTTGGAAAAAAATCCTAAAAATGTAAGAGTAGAGTCTAAAAAAAAATCATTAAAGAAACATATTATAGTATGTTAAAACATTCTCAAAGACATAGTACAGTATATCACACATAGTATAGTTTTTTATAGAAAACGGTAAAAAGAAAACATGCATTTTGCTAAAATGTGACTATTTCTAACTTTCATATCTCCATTCTGCAAACATTGATTTTGAACTCTGACAATGCGTCAACCTGCGGTGTGTGCGGGTCCTGTGTATCTACAACTTCGCCTGCTAAGATTAGTCGACTTACGATTTCTCACGCTGTCTAGGTTCAAAGAGACGTGAAATAATACTAAAGAAATACTTTACTTTATATATCGACGCGCTGAGAGTCCGGTGAACACTCGTGAACCAAACATAGGCTAGTCTATTATTAGCACTAATAACTAATATTTACACTTAATAAACTAGTGACACACTTTATCTTTCATTTTCGTCGCTATACAGAAGGAATAGTAGAAGAAATATAATAGGACACTTTTTGTTTGAGATCCTAAACATAATAATAATAAATAAATGAATCAAATAAAATAGGGCAAAGAAAGTGCACCAATCTTATACACCAGTTTAAGCTCTCCTCTTTCGTACCTCTATATTTATATTCTTATTTAATGAATACTCTATATTTCGAAATAACCCTAAATTATATTTATCTATATGTAAGATGTATTTTTACAAATTATTCAACACTAAAATCAATAATTAAAGTTCACAAAAATAATAAAAATATTATAACATAGTTCGGTGGTAAATACCCCTTTCTTCATATAAATAAGAGTGTATACTATGTGTAAAAAGAATTTATTAATGTAAACTAACGATTTGTAAGAAACACACAAAATTTAATATATAAAATGCTAAGTATATTTCAGCTTTAATAGTATAAACCTCTGAAACCAACATTTAAAATAACCCGCTTTTGTTCCTTCTTTAGTCCTCATTTTTTGCACTAATTTTTGAAATTTACTCGACCAAAACGAAGGTGTCCAGACGAAGTGTCTTAGACGTGAAATTATGTGAAATTATTTGAAATAACTATAGAAACAAACCGTTGACTCCCTTAGACTTTACTCTCAAAAATTTATCCATTTATTAGGGACTACTGAAACATTTATTAGAAAGGACAAAAAGTGTCAAAACATGAAAAGACTCGCTCCTCCTCCTCTAAATAACTACACTGAAACACTTGGAAAACACGCAAACAACAAGTCGTCTTTACGTACAAGGAGATCCGACGACACTCTAGACATTTCTTTCGAGGTCTTTGTGGAGTCTGACTGAGGTGATGAAAGAGATGTGTATAGTCCTACACGTTTAATTTATAAATGTGAAGTNCACTATGACGTCTTACAGCAGGGGTGTCAAACTCAATTTCATCGCGGGCCACATTAGCATTATGGTTGCACTCAAAGGGCCGGTTGTAACTTTAAGATTATATATAATCTTAAAGTTACAACCGGCCCTTTGAGTGCAACCATAATGCTAATGTGGCCCGCGATGAAATTGAGTTTGACACCCCTGCTGTAAGACGTCATAGTGTTGCCGTGCGTGCCGTAACTGGTCTGGCAGGCCAGAAAAGGAGAGGAAGAATCACTGCTGTGGAGGAGATATTTTTTTTTTTTTCTGGTCATCTCAGTGGATGAAAAGGGAAGTGCTGTTTTCTGTTTCACAGCTTAAACTGGGGCTTAATGGCTCAGCCCGGACCTCCCTGATTTAAGGCGGATCAGCAGGGAGAGTGTCCTGCACACAAGTGACACCGCTATAAAGATTTAATTAAATGAAAAAGACGCAGTAATGAACGATTTTGCATTTCCTCTCTGAGAGGTTAGAAGCCTTTAAGTGGTGAATGTGAAATGAGAGTTTGAGGAAGATGAGTTCTCGGTAGAGACAGTTTTAAGACCATTGTAAATGTTTGAAAAACCCATGCGTGTTGAGCAGAGCTGCTTTTATTAAGGCTTCACTGCCTTATAGTTTGTCAGTGTCAGGTTGATATTTTGATAGATGTGAACTGCTGTACCCAGCCGCTGCAGCCGTGAGACCCTGAGCACTTCTCGGCTTGATTAGCTAGGGGAATGAAGACGGATTACAGGCCATTGTTCTTGTGGGTCTGGGCAGGGCCGGACAGGGCTGTAATCTTCTGTAATTCCCAGTGTTCGTGATTTGCTGCAGATGATTTAATTATACATGCCGCTGATAGGAGACCTCATTTACAGCTTCCAATCAGCAAGACTCAGGTCTGACCTGCTCCCTGAGCTAACAAGTCGCTGGGAAGGGTAGAGGAAAGAGGCCTGAGTATGTTTACTTATCAAATAGCTAATTTGTCTAAATGAGGGAGTCGAGGTGTATTTCTATTTACCTAAAAACCTGTGGTTCTTGATAAATCCAGGTGCAGAGGGACATGATTAATTAATAGGCAGGCAGGTGCTCAGTCTCAGTCGAGCTTTAGCTTCAGGATTAGGGGAATGGTGTAAAATTAATCATCAGTTCTTTGCAAAACATTTGTATAATTAGAGTCGAGAGGTGAAAATGTGTGTTGAAATAAAAAATGTATTCTTTATGTGCAGAAGAGGAATGCAACAAATGAAAGAGAATAAGGTTTTGCAGGCCTGCCCTGGTTTGGCCTGCATAACAATAGACTTCCCCATTAGGTGTTTTAAACACCATTACTCCTAAATTGCCTGTTTAAGTGATATATGGTCATTTAAATGTTCTCTGGCCAGGTATTCTTAGAGCTTGTTTGTTTCCCATGATGCATTTAGTATGCATCCAGGGTCAGGCGTATCAGTGGGGAGCAGCCAGCTGTATTGTCTGTCCTCACCCTGCTTCCCCCGCTCATCGTCGCGCCCACTCTGCACATTAACAGAGGTTTCCTGCTCCAGCAGCTGTCCACAGCATTTAGCAGAAGTTCTTATCCACTGTGTCTTACTATAACTGCAGCTGCAAAACAAGTTAGCATACGTCAAGCATTAAAGTGTAAGCTGTCAGATACTTCCGAGGGATGTGAAAATGTTACAGCTTTAATCAGGACAAAGTCAAGTGAGAACATCGGTCTCATCAGCACGCTCATAAATTCAAATGACAAAGAAAACTGCTCTTTCAAAAATAAAAGGCAGAGGCGGTTGGTTTGTTTACTGGATTGACTCCTCGTAATTGTTGCTTATGTCTGGCTGACACAAGAGAATTAGCTTTGAAATGTTTGATTACGTTGTGTCTCTAATTCTTTGGGACTCTGTTGATAATTTAGCCGGTATTCTTCATTTTCAGTTTTTTGTTTGCCAAGGACAGATCACACAATGCATTGACTGAATTGGTTTGCCTAGGAATTAGAAGTGAATCAGAGATAATGTATTCTTGAAGACAGATCTTAATCACCTTCAATATATTTAACCTAAAGGAAGCCTGTTTGGTTTAAGACTTCTCAACACTATTAACGGTACAGAATTAGTTTTCTTACTCTGTGCTCAAGCAATGCCTTAAACCTATGTATTTTTTAATGATGATACTGGCTTCAATTCGTAGTTATTTGGAAATCATCAGGAGATTTAAAGATATGCAGCCCCGAAGGCTATACTTAAAATTCATGGATCTGCATGGGCAGTGTCGCAGAAACTGTTATTTTACAGGGTGATGTGACAAGAGAGGCCTACATCCCATTCCCAAATATTTACTTGATGTCAGGGGATTATCTGAAAGAGAACCAGACGCACACTTTATTTGGTCAGACAGAGCTGCTGGCAAGCTGTAGCCCTCCCGCCTGCATAGTGCATACATAACAGCTACCCAATGGATTCCAGCTGCACCGTTGCCGCTGACAGGAAGTAGAGGCAAACAATCTGTCTGTGATCCCTGCCGTGCGGCGCTGGCATTCATGCAACCACACTCGTGTTTTTTCCAAAGGGTGATTCGAGCGCCTGACGCATGCTACACCGTTTTATATTAACATGTTGAATATTAGTGTGACTATTGGAGATTAAGATAATCCTTAGGAGCTTTTTCTAAAAGATGACATAAGATTGGTTGTTTTGAAAATGTGCTGGCAGTCAGATATATCCATGGGTCATTTTACCCAGAGCGTCCTCAGATTGAAGTCCCTGTGCAGAAGGGAAGAGGTGATGAGTAAGCAGGAAATGCATTTCCTCATAGCTGTGTTCAGTCACGAATACAGGTTTGGTTTCTGTGTGTTTTGGTTTCTACGTAGCCAGGTGGAGCTTCCAAATAAACCAGTCTGGGAAATGATCATTGAAACGAAACTGCTTGACTCGGAAAACGAAACATAATTATTTTAATCCTGGTTCAACAATAAACATCACTTAGTAACTTCTTTTTTATTTATTTTATTTTACTATAGAATGTTTAAGAAATTACCATATAAAATATAATGAAAAAACCATGAGTAATGGGTGCTGTCATCATAGCTGGGTACCATCCATCCAGCTAGCTAGCTATACCTGCTTATTCCTTAGGGTCTTTTGGGGGCTGACATTGAAGAGAGGCAAGGTACACCCTGGACAATCACAGATCCGACACATAGTCTCACAATGACCCAACCTTTGTATTTTTGGACCCTGAGAAAAATTGTCACATAAAGAAAAACACATGCAAGGGTCATTTTCCATCTGAAAACTTCTACAGTGTTGACTCTTCTCTGTCCAATTGTTAGAGACATGAACTCACCACATCCCTTCATGCCCTGACCTGTAATGATATTGGGCAATTTGTGAAAGGCTGTACCTTGAAGGCTGCTAAAAAGCTTTCTAGTCTAGTTTTTTTTATTTATTTCCTTCCAAAACCAACCTTGCGTAGCATTCGAGCGCTAGGATTTACCAGGAGCCATGCTTACTTGCTTATTTGCCATGTCAGTGGCTGACTTCCACAAGCTTCCACAACCAGGACAAGTGGTTGGATTCATAATTACACTATCTATAAATATGGAGACAAACTGCAGTTCCAAAGCTGGATAACACCAGGAAGTTCTGGTTTCTTTTTGGCTCACAGTAGACAGAAATGTAAACGTCTGAAAACTTTGTGTGTGATTGCAGCACAGCTTCCAAACATAGCCACTTAAATCAGTTTTTACTAACGATCCCTTTCTCTGAAGACAATTACTGACGTTGGGGAATTATGAAGGAAGCTTCTCTCACAGGCCTAAAGGAAGTACATTTTTGATTTGGTAATGCATGAATGGGTTGATTGATAACTCTTCAGAAATGGGTTGAATGGGTGAGAATATTATGAAAGTCCACATTGGACCCATAAAGATTTTAACTGGCTGCCAAATACATTTCCAACTGAAGCCGAAAACTGTATGGCTCTGACTCCTCATTTGAATATGTCTGTAGCTGTAACAGCCTCAGGACTGATGGTGAAGCACTGAGTGGCTTCTGTCAAGATGGTGACTCTTTGCAAACAGCAGGCGCGCTCTTATCACTCATCACTTCTCAGATTTCTACTGGAGTGCCATCAACAAACCCTCTGTTCCTCTTAAATAACTTGTCCTGCACTGTGTAGATTATCCAACTTAACATTGATGGCTCTGGCATCTGCTTGTGTTTCCTAAAACCCTCAGACATCCAGTGACACAGTGATACCACACACTCTGTTCCCACTCCTTCCTCAGCTCAGTGTGTGGACTCTGTAGTGTCAGCAATTCAAACGCTATCCATTTTTTTCATGGAACAAATATTTAAACTGACGTGCAGTGTTGTGATTTTTGAATCCTTAGCAATTCATGTTTGGGGTAAAACATTTGCATACGCTGTGCCCTTCGTTGCTCCACAAAGTGTAACAGCAGCCTCTGAGCATTCATCATTTACATGACGTGCCCTATATTCAGAGAACTGGAGGAGGCCGCCAGCTTCAGCGCTTCCAATAAGCCCCACTGCTCTTACCAAATGTTTCCTGTGAAGTAGATGTAGTAGACACAAGGGTCATTTGTGAACTGACCCAGGAACAGTCACAGTAGAAGCCTTTCATCTGTCAAAGAATGGCTTTATTGTAGATATGTCTGTCAAACATTGTGCCTGGTAAAAGATGATGAATATTGTTGCCTTTAAAAAAATAACACTTACACTTTTCTGGTTTTGTCCGATTAACAGTCCAAAACCAAAATACAAGTATATTCAACTTACTGTCATACTCTACTGTGAAGAGCAGCAAAACCTTACATTTAAGAAGTTTTTTTTTTGCAACATAAATATTTACCATCAGTGATTTAAATAATGCACCGAAAACATAATTAACAATGAAAATACTTACGAGTTGAAACCCTAATAAAAGTTATAATCTTTCACATGTTCCATAAGTCCAGAGCTGTACATTCTGCTGTGTAGATTCACACACTTTACAGCCTGTTCTTGTCTCACGGGGACAGATGTTGGTGAGGAGTGTGTGTGTCCTGCAGCCTCCTGCTCCGTCAGCTCAGCTGGCCTCTGCCGGCTGGGCTCAGGCTGCGGGACGCTCTCGTTCCCCCGGAGAGGCTGCAGGCTCTGCTGATGCTACAGGAAACACGGCTGCGGGACGTCAGGCGCAGCTTGAGCTCAATGCGATGCCTAGTTGGAACAAATACATCAGAGTTTTCAGCCTGAGACAGCATTTTTTTATGTTGTTGTGCTTTTTGTTTCTTTCGCAAGTATCTGTTTTGGTTGCCCTACCGGGGACAGAGGGGAGGGACAGACATCACTGGACAGATAGGTGAAACATTTGTATGATTGGTATTAAATCCTGAGGTAAACAGTTTATCATGATGACTTAGCACACAGCCTCCGTCGGCCTATATGAAAATGAGGAATTGTGTGTGTGTGTGTGTATAGCTTCATTTTGAAAGGCTATGTGCTTACACAATGCGCTATGTTCCCAGGGGTCTTTGGTCAACATTTTGATATTACTCTCAATGACAGACCTTGTAAGAAATGTGCGTCACAGAAGAGGGAAAAAAAATACAAGATCTTCCACCTTTGAACACGGAGAGTATTTCTGTGTTTGTGACATCAGTAGCTGCAGTTTGCTTGTCGAGGTCTGCAGTTGGCTCATTCTCTGTGTCAGTGTCTTCAGGCTGCACTTGGTTTGGCAGCTAGTGCTGTGAAAGGGTCCTTGCACCGCGAGGACAGACCCACGCATGCTAGTCGCTTCTCATCATGTTTCATCGGGATGAACTTCTGACGATATGGCATGCACAATATACTGTTGGCTATATTTATGCATTTCCATTACTAGCTTCTCTACCCCAATTCGAAAATACACTTTCTTTTATTCCATTTGCAGATTATTTATGTTGGTTCTCTTGTCTGATTGCTGTTTTTGTTGATTTGCATTTGTACTTGCATTTTACGGAATCTAGTAACTCTCTGTTTGTGTTTGGTTGCTACATGTCGCTCAAATGACTCACTAAATACAAGTGTTGTACGATGATTATGAATGAACCTTAAATGGAGACTTCTTTTAGAGTTAACAGCAAGCAGTTAGCTTTGATAAAAATGTAACTTTGAATTCATGTTAGAATAACACCTGCTATCATTAAATCATTTGGTAGTTCTGTTGCTTCCATACCACAACAAACAAGACAATTAGTTTGATAGGAGTGACGCAGACATGTTATGTGTGCTCTGTATACAGATATTCAATTGTAATGAATAATGATACTGTTATTGTGTGTCGGTACACGTGAGATGCTTCCTTTGAAGCGTCCGAGCGGATAGCCTTGAATGTAGTTTCCCCGTAACTCTGTTCCTTGGTGTAAACGTCAGAAATATATAGACGGCATATTTCTGACCTGGTCCATGTTAAATCACAAGAAGCCCATAAAGCTCAGTGTAACGGCTGCAGTGTGTCCACGTTCTGTTTATTGGCCGGGGTCCTGTATACCCACCCCGCCTGCCACCTGACAGAATTACACTCTCAGCTCCACGAAGGTTATGCCAAACTGTCCTTGTTAAAATTACTAGCAGCACATTGAGTTATTGTGGGCTCTGCTGGGGTTTGCATTCCTTATCTAACGATAAACAGATTAAATAGATCCCACTTTAATTATAAGCCCAATAGTACATTGGCTTGCTATCTGTATGTCCTCCAGTAAGCAGATGAGTTGCAAGTGTAGTTTGTTTTTGTGCTTATATTGCTGCGTGAAATAACTGAACGCTAGACTGTTTAAGGTTTCTCTTTCCAGTAGGCTTTTTATTTTTAACGTGTGACACTGCATGTTTTGTTTGCCTCTTCATCGGGGCTGTCAGTTTCAAGCCATTAACGCTTTTTCAGTCTTGAACGAGCTGCTGGAAAAAAGGAAAGTTTGAGGGATTTTAAGCCATTTTGGAGGTATTGTTCATTGATGGTCTATTGTTTTATTCATTTATGAACTCGTAAATATCTACCAGAGCTGCCATCCTGACAGGAGAGGAAAAAAGGAATGACAGCAGGTTGGCATTAATTTTAGATTTATAATCCCCCTGCCATGAACCCCATTTCCTGCATTGATGTCCTGGGGAAATGTCATGTCAGATTCATGTTGGTTCGATGTGATGGACAAGAGAGAGACGCCTCCTCGCACAACACAGAAACACACTCTTGTACTCATGACAACATAAACTTCCCTGTCAGTCTTTGTTTGTTTTTGTTTTGTGTTTATGTAATTGCACGTTATGGAGGAGGTGCAGGGCCTTAACGTAGATACAGATGAATCAACCAAGGTTGTTTTTGTTGCTCTTTTGTACATTTATAAAGTTTTTAATTTGTGTTTTTTTTATTTTTTTTATCTGTAGTTGATCATCTTTCATTGTTACTTTTTCCAGTTTTTGAGGTCTTCTTTTACTCAGTGTTAGTCTTTTGAGGACCCTTTAGCCATAAAAAAGGCTGAATAAACTTGAATTAATTACTGAAATATTGGAAATACAGCTTTGCCTGCCTAAATTCAGCTTAACAAATGATACTTGATATATGGAGTTTATTACAAACTGTAATGGAGAGAATGATACCATACCTCCAGACAATGTAAATCCCCCAAAAAATCTGCAGAGTATTTTTGGGTTCCCGTTGATGCGTCCATCCATTGGCGTGACAGCAGCCCCCGTTCAGGCTGCCCCCCCCCTGGCCGGTCCGTCAGACGGTGTGCAGCAGGAGAGTGGAGGAGCATGTTTTCTCTGCAAGTCTGTCAGTGTTGGTCTATCTCAGTGTGTGGGAGCGGCCTTTGACCTGCTGCAGAGAGGCGTGTAGTGATGAGGCGGAGAGCCTGCTGAGCCTGCCGCACTCCTATCATTAGCATGTAGAGTCACGCTCCCCCTCTGCACCATCCATTGTTTTCCACTGTTTCTGTCCTTGAGAGGAAACATGCTTCGCCCTCAACAGACCACATTTGGTCCTTCTGAATTATGCAGCTAAGGATTCAAGTTTGACTGTTTTTGTTCCTATAAAGAAGAGATAATGAAACTCTTGTGTATTTTTCCTGTCAATAAAGCTCAATTCTAGCCTTTAATTCAGCCTCGTAGCTGAGGGATGTTTTTTTTCTATTATCCCCGCTAAGCTGACAGCTCCATTTGGTGGATGTTTGCCGCAGTCGGTGTTCAGGGGAGTGACACAGTGTGACACACAGGTTACATGAGCAGCGAGCAGCAGCAGGGGATGCCTAACAAGGGTTTGATATAAATTAGGCTTGTCCCAAGTTATTCCCTTTTGTCTCAATTTCCCATAAGGAAAGGATAAGGACGCCGTTCTTTGTAGAAATCAAATATTGTCCTTTTACAGGCTTTTGTTGGATGTCTGAGTAATTTGCAGCTGCCCTGTATAACTGTTTGTATTTTAGCTTAAAGAATTGTGTTTTACATCTTTGGAAACATACCAGATAAACTTCGAATAGAACGTATTTTCTTCCTTTCCATTTTAACGTCTATTTTGTTCTTGTTCTGTCAGGTTTCTCAACCTACCACCTTTATTCGTGTGCAGAAATCCGTTTTTCTTTTAGTTTTTTTCAAAATCATTAGATTTTTTAAATCACATTTTATGTAGTGATTCTTACTGCTCTTAATATTTTTCATCTTTCTAAAGCATTTTGACTTGCCTTGTGTTGAATTTTGCTATAAACTTGCCTTGATGCTGCAGTGGTTCTGATTCAGTCACTTTGACAAAGGTCAGGTCTGTAATGCAATGTAATCCAGTTTCCTTTTGTCTTTTTTTTTTGTAATAAGAGAGGTCATTTATTTCCCTACACACCTGGTGATGATTACTTTCATGCTCTATAATGTTATCATTTCACATGACACGTGTCCCATTAAAGATTCAAGTGAGTGAGACACTGACTTTGAAACTTTAAAACATTTCATTCCTCATTATTTACTTAGTAACAAAACATGGACCTAGTGCAGATTAACAAAGTGCAGAGCTGTTCCCTGAGTCTCGTACTTGTACATTTGTATAAACAAGTCTCTACTTAAGGGAATCTGCTGAACCACTTCCGTCCTAAAACCTAAATCAGTGTGCCGGTGTGGTTGGCACATGGGACCTGCACTAAAATTGGGCACCATTCGTGACAGCAGCACTCCCCCCTCCCCCCCCCNCCCCCGAGCCTGGATCAGCCCTGGGGAGGCTCGGAGGTGGCAGAGTGCTGCAGGTTGCCAGCGTGTGCCTGACGTGAGATGAGACCCAGTTTTCTCTAACACAGCCAAACATCTCCGGAGATTTTATTTTATCTCTTTCATATCTCACGCTCCATCTGCCTTGCTTGTTTTGTAGCTGAGACTTAAGTCTTTGCTGCCATTTATCAGAGCAAAGAGAGCTGTTTCACAAATAATACATCTTGAATAAACAGAATATAATTGGTTCATCTTTTAACATTATTGGTATGGAACTGTAAGGGTTTTTAAAAATATTTTTGAGGTAATTAATTTGTATTCTGTTCTCTAACATTGAGCTCCAGTCCCTGGTTACTGACCTTTTGTTTGTTGTGCTGCAGAGGGAGATGAAGGAGCAGCTGGCCACCCTGCAGGACAGTGAGAAGGGACACACTGAGGCCCTGCAGCTCCTGCAAAGACAACTCACTGAGACCAAGGTACTGAAACATATCTGCTTTTTAAAAACAAAAAAATTTCATTTTTAGATATATGCTCCATCAGCAATCATTCAGCTGCATATGGCTGTAACTGAAATAGTTTGCGCCATCTTGTTTATTGAAATGTCAGAAATAGTGAAAGATTGCTATTATGGTTTCCCAAAGACTAAGGCGAAGTCATGCTTTATCCCACCAACAGATAAAAGTATTCGGTAAAACCGAAAAGCAGCAAATACAGTCTACAGCTGTAACATCAATGAATCGCTATCAACAAGATTGGTTATTTTCTAGTATTATGTCACTTTATAACCCAAAATACTTCCAAGTCCAAGTGTTTAGTTGTGAACGCTGTTGTATTTTTCACTTAATTAATATTAAAAAGAAAATATTTGTAACCCTCGAACCTCCTGGTGGACACCGGTGGTCAGGGAAGCTGTCCGACTGAAGAAGGGGGCCCTCAGGGATTTGTTATCCCGGGGGACTCCCGAGGCAGTTGCGAGGTACCGACAGGCCCGAAGGGCAGCAGCCTCAGCCATGGCCGAGGCAAAGCAGCGGGTGTGGGAGAAGTTCGGAGAAGCCATGGAAAAGGACTTTCGGGTGGCACCAACGTTGTTCTGGAAAACTGTCCGACCCCTCAGGAGGGGGAAGCAGGGAACCATCCAAGCTGTGTACAGTAAGGATGGGACGCTGTTGACCTCAACTGATGGAGTGTTAGACCGTTGGAAGGAACACTTTGAGGAACTCCTGAACCTGACAACTCCGCCCTCTATGTTAGAGGCAGAGCTGGAGTATGACGGGGGATCAACACCAATCCCCCGGGGGGAGGTCACTGAGGTCGTCAAACAACTTCACAGTGGCAAAGCCCCGGGGGTGATAAGATCCGCCCAGAAATGCTGAAGGCTCTGGGTGTTGAGGGACTGTCATGGTTGACACGTCTCATCAACGTTGCGTGGAAGTCGGAAACAGTACCGAAGGAGTGGCAGACCGGGGTGGTGGTGGTTCCCCTTTTTAAAAAGGGGGATCAGAGGGTGTGTGCCAATTACAGAGGTATCACACTACTCAGCCTCCCCGGGAAAGTTTACTCTAAGGTACTCGAAAGGAGGGTCAGGCCGATTGTCGAACCTCAGATTGAGGAGGAACAATGCGGATTCCGTCCTGGTCGTGGAACGACGGATCAGCTTTTTACTCTCGCAAGGATCCTGGAGGGGGCCTGGGAGTACGCTCATCCAGTCTACATGTTTTTTGTAGACTTGGAGAAGGCATATGACCGGGTTTCCAGGGAGTTACTGTGGGAGGTGCTGCAGGAGTATGGGGTGAGGGGGTCTCTACTCAGGGCCATCCAATCTCTGTACTCCCAAAGCGAGAGCTGTGTACGGGTCCTCGGCAGTAAGTCGGACCCATTTCCGGTGAGGGTTGGCCTCCGCTAGGGCTGCGCTTTGTCACCAATCCTCTTTCTAATATACATGGATAGGATTTCGAGGCGTAGTCGTGGGAGAGGGGGTCTGCAGTTCAG
>NW_011351546.1:6548-14674 GCF_000735185.1 Notothenia coriiceps | reverse complement strand
AGTAGCTGCGTGTACACGCAACTACATAGAATCCTCCTCTAGTGTATCATACGAGGTCGTACCAGGGCGTCTGTCCTGGCATAGGTCCCAGAGGTTCTTCTACCACAGGAGTCTCCACGACAAACACGTATTCGTGTGTGTTGTCAGTCTCAAAAGGGGGTGTGCTAGTTGTTCGTCCGGAGCGCTGCTCTGGCAGAGCACGTGTTACCGCCATTCTGAAGTCGTCGCTTCGTGGGTTGGCCTGCCTGCACACTCATAGGGGCGTGAGTGCACTGTGTTCCGTTCTACTCTGTGAACCTCCCCGTCACTAACCCTCCTTGCCGGGGGGACTAGACTTTGGCCTCACCACCAAACAATGACCTGAACGAACACGATATCAGTACCTAACCGGTATTGATTGTGGTACAGCTTGTTTTCATACGGGTAGTATTACATGCACCATGGTCTCGTGGATCCGTCTTCCAGGTACTAGCTAAGAGCAATAGCAAGTAGTAGCCTGGACTCCGGCATACAAAACCTGTGGAGCCCCATTTCTCCTCCCCGCCTCAACAGTTGACTAGTGGTAGACCACCTCAAACCCAGCTCACCGCCCCCCTTCGGAGACCTATCTGGACCATTCCGGGTTTGCACATCAAGCCCACTTGACCCTTGCAGACTCCTCTGGGTTCAAGTCCTCCGGAAGTTGAGTGTGGAGGCTCGAAAAGCCCGTAAGGACACCTCCAACCCTGTAACTTGGTCTCACACAGCCACAAGGTTTTCGGAAGATAACGGCTTCGGCGCCGCCCCTCGACTACCAAGAGTCCAGAGATCCACGGAGTTCCCCGCCATTGGGAGCTTGGAGGACCACCTGTGGCCACCAGTCCCTTCGGCAGGCTGACTTCCTCCTCCGGAAGTCCCTAACAATAGGGCCCCCCTGAGGGCTCCGTCAATGTTCCATGGCTGTCCGGGCTTCCCGTCGTCGAGGCAGCACGCTCCGTTTCGTCACCCACACCCTCTTTCAAGCCTCTTCTGTACCTTTTTCCTGAAAGCCCGCCGTGGGTTCAAACAAGACCTTTTGACAGGCTGTGGAGTCCTCCCCCTAGTCCCTTGGTAGGTTCGACGACACATGTCATTCCTACCCTGCAACAACTGGAGTTGACTACCTCACAATCCCGCAACCTTCCTTGTGAAACTCCTTGAGGACTTGGACTGTTGAGGCGGGAGATACAATCTCCGTCTCGACCTCATACTGCCCCCTAGTTGTGGTTAGAGGCCCCTCCTTCCAGTGACCTCCAGCAGTTGTTTGAGGTGTCACCGTTTCGGGGCCCCACCTACTCTAGGCGGGGTCTTTACGACTTCCGAGACCCACCAACTCCCTGAAGTACAACTGTGCAGAGTAGTTGCAACGCACCTTCAGCCTTGTCATGGCATTCCTCACCGTCTGGCCCTAACCACCAAGGGGAAAAATTTTTCCCCCTAGTCTCCCCACACACGGTTAATGTCCTCGTAGTGTATGAGTCGAGGGCCCTTTCAAAAAAAAATGAGAGTTCCATGGCTTTTCCTCCAGTCCGGCTAAAGCTTGGAATCTAACTCCTCTAGTTACGCCTAAGGCAGTACCCACACATTGCTTGCTAGTGCGAAAAATGAGAGCCGGTTCGCTAGGACCTCCCCGGATCCCTCATGCGAAAGGTCGAAGATGTACACAAACATCTTGAACCCTTCCGCAAACTGGCCCAAGGGTGCATCAATGACACCCTCCACGTGGAGGTTAAGACTCCGGTACTAAGAGTCGTCTCTTTAGGCTACTGAAAGTGAGGTGCAGCCCTTACTCAGGAAATGGTTCACTTCATCAAAGTTCATAGAGTCCCAGAACAAGGCTCACTCCCTTGTTTACCGCGACTCCTACCAAGCCTCTTAGCCTCGTCGTTCCTCGCCACCCGCCTGTCAAGCCGAAAATGGCGTGGCACACTGCCTTTTCCCTCGACTCGGTCTTCCGTTTCGAGAGACAGATTGGCGCGGTAAAGACAAGGATGGGAGTGGACGTACCGAGTACTTCCTACCCAGTACTGGCTTTCTGCTCCTAACGCCCATGTTCGCTTGGCTCTACCCGAGAGACGACCTTGAAGATGGAGACGCTGGGCTGGTGTCTATTCGTCCCTCTTTCTAACGTACCTACCACAAGACATTGTACTCTCTTTCCACTACCTCGGGAACAAGGATAGTGGTTTTTCAGTAAAGTGCAGATGATTTCGAGTCAATGTCCTGAATATTAAGTCAAATAACGATCCATTTATGAATATGACTGATAACCACTGACATCCTGTGGGTGGACCCAAGTATGGAGTCGTTTAGACCTTCTCCTTTCTGACTCAGTAAGAGCTCAGATACACGAAAAAACAGTAGTAAAGGGTTAGGCCGGACCAGATTAACCGAGAAAAAACCCTAACCTCCATAAGTTTCTTGTTGGGTTTTTTGTAAAAAAGGTCGGTTTTATTTTACACTGTGGTTAGATAAATTATATATTTCCCTCTGGGTATTCATTTCAGTAACAACACAAAACAACATGGAGCCATCCCCGATAGAGCCTTTGATTTGTAAAAACGACGATCTGATATACATGTCCAGAAGAAAATCCACCGAAATAAACAGTCACACACAACAAGTGTACACACGCATACGGAGACGTAGGTAGTCACGTCACACCTACCAACGTCTTACCAATTTACACACTCGTGACATACAGACCCTTCTCGAAGACGGATTCCACTTGGAGGGGAGTGATTGGGAGGAACGGCCCCCCTGATCTGAACCGGAGTGGTGGTTTGTTACTGGACTTCTGTGCTAGTCATGGATTGGCCATAACAAACACCATGTTCGAACATAAGGATGCTCATAAGTGTACGTGGTACCAGAGCACCCTAGGCAGAAGGTCCATGATCGATTTCGTTATCTTATCATCGGACCTGAGGCCGTATGTTTTGGACACTCGGGTAAAGAGAGGGGCGGAGTTGTCAACTGATCACCATCTGGTGGTGAGTTGGGTCGAGTGGCGGGGGAAGCCTCTGGATAGACCTGGTAAGCCCAAACGTGTAGTTCGGGTGAACTGGGAACGTCTGGAGGAGGCCCAAGTTCAGGAGGCCTTCAACTCACACCTCCGGCGGAGCTTTTCGGGCATTCCTGTGGAGGTTGGGGACATTGAACCAGAGTGGTCGGTGTTCAAAGCCTCTATTGCCGAAGCCGCGGCGGGGAGCTGTGGTCTCAAGGTCCTAGGTGCCTCAAGGGGCGGTAACCCTCGAACCTCCTGGTGGACACCGGTGGTCAGGGAAGCCGTCCGACTGAAGAAGGAGGCCTTCAGGGATTTGTTATCCCGGGGGACTCCCGAGCAGTGCAAGGTACCGACAGGCCCGAAGGGCAGCAGCCTCAGCCGTGGCCGAGGCAAAGCAGCGGGTGTGGGAGAAGTTCGGAGAAGACATGGAAAAGGACTTTCGGGCGGCACCAAAGTTGTTCTGGAAAACTGTCCGACACCTCAGGAGGGGGAAGCAGGGAACCATCCAAGCTGAGTACAGTAAGGATGGGACGCTGTTGACCTCAACTGATGGAGTGTTAGACCGTTGGAAGGAACACTTTGAGGAACTCCTGAACCTGACAACTCCGCCCTCTATGTTAGAGGCAGAGCTGGAGTATGACGGGGGATCAACACCAATCCCCCGGGGGGGAGGTCACTGAGGTCGTCAAACAACTTCACAGTGGCAAAGCCCCGGGGGTGGATAAGATCCGCCCAGAAATGCTGAAGGCTCTGGGTGTTGAGGGACTGTCATGGTTGACACGTCTCATCAACGTTGCGTGGAAGTTGGAAACAGTACCGAAGGAGTGTCAGACCGGGGTGGTGGTTCCCCTTTTTAAAAGGGGGATCAGAGGGTGTGTGCCCATTACAGAGGCATCACACTACTCAGCCTCCCCGGGAAAGTTTACTCTAAGTACTCGAAAGGAGGGTCAGGCCGATTGTCGAACCTCAGATTGAGGAGGAACAATGCGGATTCCGTCCTGGTCGTGGAACGACGGATCAGCTTTTTACTCTCGCAAGGATCCTGGAGGGGGCCTGGGAGTACGCTATCCAGTCTACATGTGTTTTGTAGACTTGGAGAAGGCGTATGACCGGGTTCCCAGGGAGTACTGTGGGAGGTGCTGCGGGAGTATGGGGTGAGGGGGTCTCTACTCAGGGCTATCCAATCATCCCAAAGCGAGAGCTGTGTCCGGGTCCTCGGCAGTAAGTCGGACCCATTCGGTGAGGGTTGGCCTCCGCCAGGCTGCGCTTTGTCACCAATCCTGTTTGTAATATACATGGATCGGATTTCGAGGCGTAGTCGTGGGGGAGGGGGTCTGCAGTTCGGTGGACTAAGGATTGCACCACTGCTTTTTGCAGATGATGTGGTTCTGATGGCTTCATCGGTCTCGACCTTCAGCACTCACTGGATCGGTTCGCAACCGAGTGTGAAGCGGCTGGGATGAGGATCAGCACTCCTATCTGTGGCCTTGGTTCTCAGCAGAAACCGATGGACTGTCCACTCCAAGTAGGGAATGAGTCCTTACCCCAAGTGAAGGAGTTCAAGTATCTCGGGGTCTTGTTCTCGAGTGAGGGAACAATGGAGCGTGAGATGGGCCGGAGAATCGGAGCAGCGGGAGCGGTACTGCAGTCGCTTTACTGCACTGTTGTGACGAAAAGAGAGCTGAGCCAGAAGGCAAAGCTCTCAGTCTACCGCGCCATTTTCATTCCTACCCTCACCTATGGTCATGAAGGATGGGTCATGACCGAAAGAACGAGATCGCGGATACAAGCGGCCGAGATGGATTTTCTCCGCAGGGTTGCTGGTGTCTCCCTTAGGGATAAGGTGAGAAGTTCAGTCATCCGGGAGGGACTCACAGTTGAACCGCTCCTCCTTCGCATCGAAAGGAGCCAGTTGAGGTGGTTCGGGCACCTAGTAAGGATGCCACCTGGTCGCCTCCCTAGGGAGGTGTTCCAGGCACGTCCAGCTTGGAAGACACCAAGGGGTAGACCTAGGACCAGGTGGAGGGATTATATCTCTTCGCTGGCCTGGGAGCGCCTTGGGATCCCCCAGTCAGAGCTGGTTGATGTGGCCAGGGAAAGGAAAGTTTGGGGCTCTCTGCTGGAACTGCTACCTCCGTGACCCGACCACGGATAAGCGGGAGAAGATGGATGGATGGATGGGTTTCGGACAAAATAATAAAAAAATTAAATAAAATGAATCAAGAAACAAGAAAATAATTGGTAAAACTTATTTTGATTCATTTTGAATTATCAAGTAATTAATTGTACACCAACAAATGGCATCGGAAGTCAGTTGTGACCGACGGTAATTATTATATTTACTCAAACCAGACATCCATCTATGCATCTTAAAAATCCCAATGAGACCGTCATACTTAGTAATAAAATAAATATCTCATCGAGCAGGGAATAAGGGCCAGGTCTGTTTAGCGTCTCAGTCACTGATTATCCCTCTCTTCCTCCAGACTGATTTGGACTGACTTAAATGAAATTCCGACATGTAAAATTGGTTTATCGAACGGCTGTTTGATCTCGACACCTTGTTTTAATCAGAGAGCATCCTCTTGATGTGCGACTCCCTCACTTCTTTACACACCCGCACGTCTCTTCTCCCTCCTGTAGTGACATTGAAGCTATTGACCAGGGAAGGGTCTCTGGCAGAGACGATGTCGCAGCCGTCAGCGTTACCTGTCATTTAGAAAGCACTCTCCTTTTTTTCATCCTGTTGTTGTTGTTGTTCTCACTTCACTGCTTGTCTTTCCTCTGCCAGGGAGAGCCAGGCTGTCCGTTTCAGCACATCCATCCACTCACTCTGACTGCTAGATGTAGGCCTTTCAGCCGCCTCCCCCCCCCCCCCCCTCATTGGGAATGACTTAATCTCATTAGATTTACATCCATTTGCACAGAGTGCTCTGCCTGGAATAGAGCCACAGTGAGACTACATTGATCTCTGACACATTATGGCAGCTAACAATCAAACATGTCCCTGAACAAGTAGCCTGTTATTTTTCTTCTTTTATTTAACTTTTGTTGTTAAAGAGTAGTGCACCAAACACCATTTTAATACATTCTTCTTTGTCTAAACCTACACAACCCACAATGCAATTCCACTGCCGACATGCAGGTGTATTTAATTAGCAGGGACCAACTTAGCCTCGAGCCTTTAGCCTGAAGCAGAGACAAGGAGCTTCACTGGTCCTTTGAGCCTCTTTCTTTTTCCCTCCACTCCTCCAGATTTTCAAATGTTCAAACTGTAGTCTTCAGACCTAATTGACATCGACTGAAGTGACACATGAGTCAATTCATCAGATTTTGCACAGCTCCCTCTAGAGCCACAAAAGCTTTCTTAATTTGGTTTTCTCACACATGCAGCAGTACTCTCCAAGATCTATAAAAACGACTTTGATGTTTGAATTTCCTTAAATATTAGACCGGGGTTGTGTCTTTGTTTCTGAGAAGGAATCCTTTGCAGCAGCCCGGCTCTCATTAAAACTGAATGTGTCCGCCTCGCACTCTAATTTGAGTCCTTGGCTGGCGTGGGGGTCTGTCTGAAGGATCGGCATTGTGTCTTATTCACATGCCCACCGGGGAATCGCTTGATCATCACATGCTTCCATGAAAGGTAGCCAGCCTCCTGTCTCCCAGGGCTGCAGACCCCCTCTCAGCGCCATCACAGCAGCAGACACGTCACTGAGAGACTGATAGCCCGCCGCCTCTTCCTCCTCCTCTTCCTCCTCCACACTGTCAGTTTGCTCTTTACTAGGTGGGAGGGCCGGGATACAGCCCACCTAAATGTCATGGCTCTCATACTTGGAGAGAAAGAGTCTTCTGAGAAGTTTCCCACAGGCAGAGTGAGAATACCTGCCTCTAGGTTCTGAGAAGAGCATGAAGCCACCTGCTGTTTGACAGGGATTTATTTAACTTTTAGGCAAGTATAATCAAACCTTAGATCACAGTTCTTGAATCCTGAAAAGATCATAGGCGTGATAGGGATTCCCAGAGAAAACAGAGAAAACACTAGGTTCATCAAAAAATGATGTTCAATTGCACTGTGATTCATTCATGTTCTCTTGTTCTAAGTTGCTCTTTGATGGGCAGATTTAATTATGGATCAACACAACTCCAACTTTTTCAGAAAAAGCAATGACAGGCCAGAAGTCCAGTTTTTGCTTCCCAACAGTTTCTAATTGAAAGGCTCCTGAAACTCTTTGTGTGACTTTTATAGAGTTCTCACGTCACACCCTTTGTTCTGTCTCTCTGACGCACACTTGATTCATTCTCTCTGATGTCCAGCCCTCCATTTTTCACTCTTCAGCAACAAAAAAGTTTCTTCAACGCCTGCAAACTGCTCGACTCCGTCTGTAATATCTTCAGCTGCTCAGCCTGTCCTACAGTCTTGTAATGAGCTTTCTTCACGTTACAGTGTTTGTTTCTCATTAGTAAAACTTTGTAAAAGCTTCTAAACTGTTCCTACAGAGCCACTTTAAGGGCCCATGTCATGGCCATTTCTACTGATCATAATTCCATTGTTGAGGTCTACTAAAATAGATTTATACTGTGCAATTTTCCAAACTCACATTGGTTTCTCAAACAGCATCTCTGTAAAGTATGTGTATTCACCGGTATTCACTCCCCCCCTCCCTGTGAGCCCAGTGTGCTCTGATTGGTTGAGAAGCTGACAGGCTCGTTGCTGCTCGCACACACACAGACATACACAGACACACACAGACACACACACTNACTGAGACTGCCCAAGGGCACACAGGGGGATAGGGTAACGTAACAACAAACACACTTGACCAATTTTGTTCGTTCCGATAGATGCGTGCTGGACAAATTTGGAGGCCATTTGCAAAAAGCCTCGAGATGACAAACACTAGCGCCTCTATACGAGAGGGTCTGGGTACGAGTGTCGCACATATTTTTGGAAACAAAGAATGAGTTCAGTTCGGTGTGAATAACAAAAATGAAGCCGACACTCACAACACACACGAGTCCTACTCAAAATGCGAACAAGAGCGACTAGCGGTTCGGACAGACGAGGACGTCGTCGGGCGTCGTCACACCACAGACACATACA
>NW_011351546.1:0-4117 GCF_000735185.1 Notothenia coriiceps | reverse complement strand
GTGGACGTCCACGTTGAACACCGAACAAGGACCCTTCATATACAATCTCAGGTACCTACAATGTCAAAGTATAAACAGATTATAATCAAATGAAAAAGTAATGTCCTTCTACTTGCGACCGACGGGACATCGACACTAACCGAGTCTTACAAGATTGGGGCGGGGAAGTGACCTTGCGCGAGAGTCGCTCCTCTCCTTCGGTGCCCACAAATGGCTCAACTATAATTTGGTCGCAGGCATCTGAGGCATCGCCCTAGAGCAACAATCTAATCCAATTCTAATTGAGTTTTGCATAGGTCCCAGACACTTGACCCGAAGGCAATATGGTCCCGTGTCCACCAACGGCACGTACGTCGCCGATTACAACAGTTTTTTCCTGTGGTTCATGTATAATATGTAATATAAAAAGACAAGGAATGGGTCCTAGTCACTGTGTTATATAACCCTTTTCCGATCGGAAGGGGATCCGGATGCTTATGGACGGCGGGGACGAAAAAGTGGAAATAAGATTCGAACCCCCCCTTTCCAAGGAATAGTTCTTCTAACAAACGCTACAACACGTGGTTGTCATACTGAAGTTGAAGTCGAACTTGACCTCTTTAAGGACTATAAGGGAGGCGGATTGAAAGGGACCTACCGTGGAAAATATCGCGGGTTTCGAATTGGGGGGAAGAGGAGAGACCACAAATTTATGCCTTTGCGTTTGAGACCAGATGCAGGAAAACGGTGAGAAGCTGTCATGCGAAGAGACATTCCGACTGACTGGAAAGACCTTCTTTATTTTATGGTGTTTCCTGTCGACTTACAAAAACTAAGACAAAGGTGTACCTTCACGGTGGGTGTGGATTTCCCCCTGATTGGTTGTATGACCATCCCCAAAATTTAACGTTTGACAGACGTGTTTGGCGCTAGGTATTTCTCCAATATTTGGTGTTGGGGGGGGGGCCTTAAATTGTCTTCTCTAATTATTGTAAAAAATTCTCAATCAGAATGACATACATGTAACCAGGTCAAAACAAGGTGTATTGGACCACTCATAAGGAACCTTTTCGCTAGAACAACTGGTTAAAAAATAAATAAACTACAGAGTGTTTGAAAGCGTAACAGTTTTATGATATCACTGCCCCATCTAAGACACGAGTGGATCTGACTTTAATTACATTTGAGTTGAGTGTTTCGTCAACCTATGTGTTGCTTAAAATAATACTTCTGCATACAGTATGTGACACTGTAAGTGTTGCACGGCCAGATGCGGCTCGAGAAGCTGACTCAGATAAAGACATATGATATATTATGATATTATATGATCGATGATCTGATTGAATGTGATATGAATGATAAGTGCGACATGTCGGCGTCTTCTCTGCATACGGCAGTTTAAACTGTATTTCCTTTATCCTGTAATATGACTTGATATATTTAAACTCCGCACACTGAGCTCTGATTGGTCAGCAGGCGGTGCTTTCACTGAGTTGATCTCTTTTCTATAGAAGCCGGAAGCGGGCAGCGTCAGGTAAAAAAAGTTATTAAGCCTTCCCAAGCCTGAGCCTCACGCGCCGCTTATGGGTGAAAGCCAGTCAATGGAAATAAACATTAGCAAGTAAGAATAACACAATGGTATTATTAAAGTCAGTAAGTGAGTTAAATACTTTTTTGTTACAAGAGCTGCTGGTAGGATGTTCTTTTTTGCCTTTGGACAGAGGAATTACAAAAGCTCATTTCAGTCTTTATGCTAAGCTTACTATCTTATTGCTTATTATTTAATTTAACAATCATATGAGAGATTGGTATCAGTCTTTTAATCTAATGCTACTATATATATAAACAACCATATTTCTAAAATGTATTACTGCTCCTTTATTTGATTATCTAATGTTCCTTCAGTAGCTGATGTCTGACTCAAAAACACAGAGTGCAGACAATGTTCTGACCTGAATTTGGATTGCTGGGATGCTTTTGGCTTTGTTTTGCCTCCTTGGATGAGAAATGGTGTTGGACCTGAAGGGCGGAGATGCCCCTCTGTGTTTGACCGCACTGAGAGGAGCTCCCCTCCCTCTGCCCTGCAGCCATCGCTCACTCAGAGGAGATTGTTGAAAATAATTTTCGGAGGAATTGTTCACTCCCTCAATCACTTCTCCCATTTCTGCCTGCTGAGGGGAGGCCAGGCCGGGTTTTTGTTGGCCTCCCTTGACTGGTTGCCAAATGGAACAATTGGTTACGATCCATCACCAGCAGTTGCCAGGCACAAAATAAAGACATTCCTCCCATCATCCCTCATCACTCGCTGGCACTGATGGGTTAGTGGGAATAACTACCCGACACTGTCCTTTTTTTCCACCCCTCTCATGTTCAGCAGGAAAAATGGTTTCTCCACTGATGTGTGTCCGCTTGCAGGTTTCTCTCTACGACACAAAGAGGCACTCAGGTTATGAAATGTTAATGACTTGATTGTAACAAACACTGGATCTGTCATTGGCAGGAGAAGGCATTGTCCTGTCCGCTGGCCGGGCGCCAGACATTTCACCTCCTTTTATCCCGGCTGATATAAATATAGATGAACTGAAAGAAATGTCTGAGAGCAAAGAGAACAAGCCGTTATTGTTCAGCCTGATATGGTTCCCTAATAAGCAGACATGGCTGCAGATAATCCCTTCCTAAAACCCCTAACTACACAGAGAAACAGCTCCTACGGGCCTGTGGAGCGAGTGGCTCCTCCCATCGCTGTAATTACTGCTTCACTGTATTGTTTGCACTCAGACTGTGGTCTGATATTGCTCAAATCAAGCTCCCCCATCAGACTCTGGGGAGCTTTAGACTTTGAAGAGTCTAGTTCATGCATGAAGGTAAAAACAGATTGTAAAAAATGTATCCAATGCACTCGTTGCTCTTTAGTCTGAAATAAAAGTTGAGTAGCAGTTTGTGTGCACGGTATAATAACAAGCCATCAGAACTCTTTAACCACAGGGCATGGCTTTAATCACCTTATCTCACTCTGGCAGTGCTGATATTTTACATTTTGTAATGTCTCCACCAGGTTATTTGTCTTAATGTGTCAGCTCATCCAAATTACAAAAAATATCTAGCAGCGTCTTGGCATTGAAATCATTTTGCTTTTACAGTATATGTCCAGGTTTCAAAACAATTAGCTTAAAGTTTCCACCAGACAACACACAACGGGTGCCTCCACAGCAAAACAATGGATGTCCATTAAACAACTTAAAGTGGACCTATTATGCTATATTTGACAAATATATTGTAGTGCCATACGCAGGGCAGGAATTTCACGAGGGCAACGAGGGCCATGGCCCTCGTGCCCTCCCACTTTGGCCTTGTGCCCTTAAAAATGATATCTGCCATAAGGCCACAGTGGCCTTGATGCCCTCTCTGACTAAGTTTTGTGGTTTAGCAGTCTGCCTCTTTTCTGACACGGCTTCAACACCAGCATATTTTGAAGGAGGAAAAAAAAATCAGCGGTGCGCTTGATTTGAGCCTGGAATGCACCGCTCGGACGGTCTATGATGACAGTTGACATCAGTCTAGGACAGGGGTGGGGAACCTCCGGCCTCCGGGCCGTATACGGCCCGCGAGACCATTTGGTACGGCCCTCGAGGTAATTTATAAACACACGCAAAAAAGAAAAAAATTCAAGAAATCTAGACCGCAAAATAATTAAACAAGCTTGTTTTTCCTGGCCAAGGTCAGGGTCCTTGAACACAACACGAGCCTAACGTGTCATCACGTGGTATATGTCTCGTCTGACAGGAGTGTATTTCTAACGGAGAGCACCAGAACGCGGCTCCGGGCCGGGACTTCACAAATTGCAATACCCATAAGGAGCTGTACACATGCCGCAGTTTTTGCGTGGCTGTGTCTTTAGTTGAAAGCCCAGTGGCGATCTGTTCATCTGTCATACTGATCATACAGTCAATAACTTTGTTGTTATTAGCATCTGGTTAGCTAGCTATGCTAACGAATATAAGAAGCTTTTTCTCCAACCAGTGAGGTAAAGGCACATCTTTATATGATCATTATAGTTATAGAAAAATAAGAGAATAAAGTAAACAGGTATACAATACTAATATGACAGTAAAAAAAGTTGTTATTAATAAACAAGAAT
>NW_011351545.1:158705-158923 GCF_000735185.1 Notothenia coriiceps | reverse complement strand
TACGCATGGCCGGACTTATCTCAGCCAATGACAACTCTGCATGCATCCCCTGGATATTATTTTAGTAATATTATTTGTTATTTAGTGAACGGCGACGCGATGTTTACAGTGAGAACAGCTGTGAGATCCGTGCAGAAAGCAGAGCAGTGTGTAAAATATATATCACTCGGTATAACAGGCCTACATTACTCTCTGTATTTGTATGCTGTAGTTTAGTA
>NW_011351545.1:142678-158636 GCF_000735185.1 Notothenia coriiceps | reverse complement strand
CTCCACTCAGCATTTTTTTCCTAAACTTAGGAGAGATGTTCGGCCCAGTTCACTTTTCTGACTTTGGGTTCAGTTGGGGCCTCTCCAGTGTAGAACTGTGGATTTCTAGGGGCTCACGATATTATAGGCCGATTGCCAGTGTCGTATCCCCAAATTCCCTACTTTAGTGAAGAAATGTTAGACTTTTGTCCTTGTCCACTCGTCTGTGTCAAGGTAGATGTTCGACCTAGGCATAAGACCTTCCTACCATGATTCTCACCTCCGTCCGGATTCGTCCTCGTTACGGAAACTCCACTTGTAGGTAGACTAGGAAGGAGGTTTCTCGTTGTCATAAAGGTGTTGAGTAGGAGTTCCTGTAAGGTTTAGTTGATAGATCCCGTGTCGACCCATCTTTGGTATGTGACAGACGAAGACTCTTCTTTTTTATAACCTATTGTGACCACGTAGTCGTGTTGTAAAAATTAACAGACCATAACATTTGTTATAAAGGATTTTCGTGTTAGTGTTGCCTGCTGTGCCGATTTCGCTTTCCCAGTTCATTGTCATTGATACTGATTGATTGCAAACATCGGGAGATACCAACATCGGATTCGTCTGCCCTGGTTCAACGACAATCGACGTCACTTCCGTACCATGGGTCACAAGGTACCGTTTCACTGGGGGGATTAAATAGTTTTTGAAATTCTGGATTATATTTATTTTCCCAAGCACAATCTTTTGTTAAGTGAGTCGTTCTAAGTATTAAGTACCTTCCACACCTTAGATTGATATAGCTATTATTTACATAAACCCGTAGGTAACCCATCTTTTGTACAAAAAAAGACGACATTCAACCCGTAAATTCTACCCCCAGATACCTTAACGAGGAAAGAACGTCAGTCAGGGATCGCCGGTACATACTGACCGTCAACAACACAACGTGAAGGCATAACCGCAGGGCCGACAAGGGTCTCAAACGGTGCACACGGGTGGAGTTGTGAGCTTTCTATGTTTGAGCGCTGCAATAGTTGTTTTTGCATGTAGTTTGTACCACCGCGATGCATCGGATGGTTGCGATTTTACCGAATGGAACCAAAACAGACCAGTTTTGACCAGGAAAGTTACCGTAATTTTGCTATTGTGCTACTACATCAATTAGGTATCCAATATATAGGTTACACGACACACGGGGAAAACTTTACAGACTAATTAGATATTCGTTATTTTGACGTTAAGGACAATTTTATCATCTCGTCGGTAAGGATAGCGAAACATCGCTCTAACTTACGCCGCTTCTGTTGGTAGAAAAAAAAAAATTGTACTCACACACCGCCACTGCTAAAGGGAAACTAAGATAACCGAGATATGCCCAGTCTATCTCTACAGTTATACAGTTTTAGAGCTTCTCCCCCCGGTCTCTATTCCTTTTAGGTGGGTTACCGGGGTCTTTCTCCAAAAAAAAACGATGTAGACAGATTTTTCCAGTTTATAGTGAAACAAAAACGTAGTAGAACTATGGATCCCATGAATAATATTACAACACGGGAACCTAAGGATTTCGGGAAAATCAGATGATTGGGTAGTAGGTTCAAATCAAAAAGTTGATATTCATCGTTGTATATAAAACCTGCCTGTGCATATTAAATATGTCAAAAAATGGTTTGTCTTCAGCCTGAGAAACCAGGCCACCGACACTTTGAGCCTTTTCCAGTCTGAGAAGTAAGTCATGAGCTGGTCTGTTGCATCAAGTGATTCATTGACTATGATATTAACCGAGGTATCTTTTCTGACTTCTGGGTCAACCAAATCCAATATGACATCACCGCCATAATATGTAGGCCATTCCTCTTCAGATTTTACAAGCAACGTGGGACCCTCAAGCCAACTGCGGCCCTTCAGAAAGTCAGGGATCTTCATTCCTCTGGATGCAGCATCAGCTGGGTTGTCTTTGGTTCCTACATGCTTCCATTGACATGGTGTTGAAACCTCTCTTATGGTTGTGATCCTATTTGCCATATATAGCATGTCAGAGTAGTGTGCCTTAACACGATTAGTTAAAGTTAGCTTAGTTTAATTAATGGTGGTGTAGAGGCTAAGCCAACGCTTTTAGCCTCTGAGGATCCGCTTTGTGGGTGTAATTGACGAACACAAAGTTTGCTGCCGAATAAAAGTCAGAAACAAAGTTTCCAGTTCGAAACAATCCATTTATTTCCATTTGTACTGGTTTCCATTTTTACTTTCTTCTTTCCATATTCACCACACGATATTACCGAAACTTTACACAATACCTTTGCTTTTCTTGTAATCCCGTTGTAATCTTATTTGGAGCAGGCGAGATTAGACTCTGACGTCGCTGTCAAGCGTTAGTGGCCGACTCCGCCTACTAAGGGCTTCTCGGCAACTCTGCAGAATCCTATGGGTGACGTCACTGACACTACGTCCATTTATACAGTCTATGGGTGGGCACCGTTAGATTCTGTGTCTTTACGATCATAAACTATGTGTTGGATATGCAGCTGATAAGTAATAAGGGAGCTAGGAGTGATTTTCGGTGCAGTAATAGGTTAGCATTTTCCCCTCGGGGCTAATTCAGAGGCTCACTGTTAGCATTGTGTGTTTTTTTTGAAAAAAGAAAATGAAAAAGATCAGTTAAGTGAGTTTTTTCCCGTTATATGGATATCAAATATTCATAGTTTATTAAATATTAAGGTTCCTTAGACGTTGTTTCCTGCAAATGACGTGATTTCGGCCCTGGAACCGGGTCCGTGGGGCTTAAGAGGTTTTTAATATGCAAACACACAAATGCAGGAGATGAGTGAGGATGTTACCTGTTGCTCGTGTGATTACAGCTGAGCAGAGAATCAGATCAGACGCTCTTATCCTGTTGTAATCTCACGGCCATTACGCCATGACCTTCAGCAGTTAGAGCATATTGGCTTGTGGATGCATGCGTGTTTGTTTATGTGTGTGTGTGTGTGTGTGTGTGTGTGTGTGTGTGTGTGTGTGTGTGTGTGTGTGTGTGTGTGTGTGTGTGTGTGTGTGTGTGTGTGTGTGTGTGTGTGTGTGTGTGTGTTGTCAAATCAGGGATACTGGCAGTCAACATTCCCAATGATGAGTGGAAAGTGTGTCAGCATGTGACTGTGCGACCTCTTGATTTGTGTCTCTCTACTCCAATTCACTGTTACACAATCGCCCTCCAACAAATGATCCGCTCCCAAAGGGGATTTTAGATCTGTTGTAATTTGTTGTAAATTTAATTTCAGTGCCCAATAATCACTGTACAAGCTGTTTAATCTGCCCAGCTGTGTGTGTGTCCAGATCCAGCTGTGCGTGTGTGTTTTGCCTTGATTTTGGTGGTCTGGAGATGAACTCTTCTCACTGTTGCCCCCGCAGGCCTGTGGGTGGAACTGCAGCTGGTTTACACCGGTGCACTGCAGATGACCCTGCAGACCAAGTTCAACCTGTCCAAGCTGGGGAAAGAGGGCGGTCATGATGCAGACTGTACGGAAGAAACTCGTAGCCCATGGTCAGCATTATAAACACTACAAACACAGAAACATACATTCTTGTTTTCATTACATTAGAGGACAATATTTTGACTTACATTAAATTTTCTGGGGACGTACCCTGTACTTCTACCTACCTTCGCCAAATGAAAACTTAAACCTCAACTTACCTTTATATAAAACTAAGTCTTTACCGTACATTTTATAATTTAGGTTGGGGAGAGTCCTCATCCGGTGAGTATGTAAACAGAGTAATGTCCCCACAACATTTGTTAAACAAGCCCGACCACATGATGGCTGTTCGAACTTTCCTCTTTTATATGCTTTTCTAAATACTTTAGAAACAGATTTGTAGTGTTTTCTGTGTGTTTCCTAATTAGTGTAAATCAATTTTTATAGAAAGAATGTTGGCTCTTGGCTTCCATTGTGTCAATGTCACTTTTTAATGTGAAAAAAAGGTTGATGCTTCAATGCATACCACAATTTTGTCCTCCATCCACCCGTTACTAACTTTTCTGTCTTCCCGTGCATCCTCCCAGCTGCAGGCCAATCTTCAGCGTGTTGGCAGACAGCGATGAGGAGTCCTCCAGCGCTGGGTCCTCTGATGAGGAAGAGCTGCTCCTATCAGAGCCTCAGTGCCCGGTGGGAGACAAGGGATCCACACCAGCTACTGATGGGTAACTGCCAAAATATAAAGTAGTGAATGTTGAAAGAAATACTGCCAATGTGTCATGGTTGAGAGCAGAGCAAGATGGACCCAAATGCAGGACAAATATCTTTAATTCCAGGTTGACAGCAGGCCAGTCAAAACTAAAATAAGAAAACTCTCCAACACACAGAAAACTGACCACTTCCACAAAAGACAAACAAGGATCCGACAACAACTGACGAAAACCAGAACTTGAATGCATGCAAGACTAATCACAAAGACAAGACACAGCTGGGGAGGGAAGGAAAAACGGAAGGGCACCAGGTGAACAGAATCAAACAGGAGGGAAAACACAGAAGAGGTTTCTCAATACTCAAATTTCCCCTCCTCGACTCCTATCCTCGACTCCTATCCTCGAGACGCCCACAGGAGATGCGAGCGGAGGACTGAGGAGGGGAATCAAGGAGAGAGGAGGGGAAGCAGCAGGCGGTTAGAGAAATGAGAACTCCTCTCCTCTGAGCGGTCATTTTAAAGAGACGTCCATTAATGATGACAGGAGGCACAGCAGCACTCAGCTGTCTGATGGACGGATGTGTTCATGATGACTTATATATTTACTTTTAATTAATTCACAGTGTGGTATAATGAGACAATAACAGGCTACAGATGCGGACATATACACACACATATAAATATATGCAATTTCAGAATCAAACAAGTATGAGAGCACTCTCATAATAACGTAACACAATCAGAGACTGGATATATCCCCAACTCTCTCTGGTCGCTGAAATGGGGAATTGAAATTACGGGCCAAAAGTTGTACAAGTATTAAAAGTAAGCATAGGACACCAAACCGCATCTACGCACTGTACAACACACACACCTACACACTGTACCACACACACCTACAGCTCCTAAAGCATAATCTTTGTGTATTTTANGTTGGATGTAGAAAAGTCAGAATCAATATAGATGTTTTTTATTTTAAAGAAAATTCAGATTGAACATGGTAAAAAACTTTAAATTATAGTGTCCGTCATAAACATATGACGGACACTATAATTTAAAGTTTTTTACCATGTTCAATCTGAATTTTCTTTAAAATAAAAAACATCTATATTGATTCTGACTTTTCTACATCCAACCCACAGGTTTATCATTACTTTGAGAAAAAAGATTATTAATTTAACCCTTTTAGAAGGGAAGATATGGTCATTTGTTCTGGGAATGTCATTTTCGAGCCTGAAACCTGAAAAACAGGCTTGGGGCTTAAGAGGTATTTGTATGCTGTTTGCACTCACCTCTGTGGTTGACTTCTGGTCTGGAGGTAGCGGTGATTTGGGGCAGAGAGCTGCCCATATCCAGCTCAGTCAGAGTCAACTCATTCATAAAGTAAGGCAGCTGTAAAGGATGAAAAATATCATAATATTAAAATTCATCATATTATTAACTCGGGGTATAGTGTAACAATTGAGCCTATACTTTTAGAATAAAGTGTGGTATTGATAATGATCTCTACTTTATCTAATAGTAAAACAAGAAATCAGTTATCATTTCATTAATACATTAGTTATAATTTACAAGTATTTATAGCTCTCTTTAATTTGCATTTGCATTATTTGTCTTTTTATAAAAAATATTTTTGCATGACTTTTTCTTTTGTTTTCTATTGTTATTATTGTTTACCATTTTAGAAAAGTGAGTTATCAGTCAGGCTATCTCTTTCATCTAAAGAGGTATTTAACTATGTGTACTTATTTACCTGTCCAAACATGGGTAATTTAAATTTTAAAACGTAACTACTGATCCTAGTATGCCCTTAAATGTAATTGCCACATTAGCTTTAAATAAAACCGCTCTCACTCTGATTTTGCTCAGCTTCTTCTGGATCTTGCAGGAAACCACGTCGGCCCAGTGCGTCTCTCGCAGGAAGTCCCAGAAGATTCGACCAATTAGAGCGTTGGCCCACGCAGTCTGGCTTGTCCCAGGATGCTCTGCTAAATCACAGGTACACTGCAAGAAAAGACACCTGAGTGAGAGCTTAGCAAAGACAAGAAAAGTGCAGGTTTAGTACAATTTACTTCTAGGAAAATGCATTTGTAAACTAGTCATTTCTATTTTTCTGTATCACTTTACTCTCTGCAGATTTAATATAACATGTCCACTGTCCAGCTCAAGAATGTCCCCACAGCTTCACTCCATTTGCTTCACTTAATCGTATCTGCTAGCATGACTGCTTACATTCCCTTTGATGGTGGTGGGGCTCGGTTCTGCACTGCTGCTGGCTCCAGGACTGGAAAGGGGCGTGAACTCCTCCGTTGCCAGGAGACGGGACATGTATCCCTGGTAGTCTAGCAAGGAAAGGCCCCTGGTGCTGCTGGTGGTCTGACTGACAGGGAGGCTGGGTGCTGGAGGGATGAAGGTGGCGTCTTCATCACTGCTGCCTATTCTGCTCAGGCCTCTGCTGCTCGGGACGTTAGCTTGGGCAGAAACGCTGTGTGCCAACGCTGGGTCACCTGGGAGAGTACAGTCAAAGTCAAAAGTCAACTTTATTGTCAATTGTTCAGTTTGTGTGTACAGACAGAGAGATCAAAATACCGTTTCCCACAATCCCGAATACAAATGTATATAAAAATATGTATATGCCTATATATATATATATATATATATATATATACACAATCAACGGACACATTGATACATATGGACACATTAAGACATAAATAAAAGCACAACAAATCAATATATACAAAATAACAGTCACTTCCATATCTTTTGGCAGCATTTAGAAGTAATTACCTTTTGGTTATCATTCACAAAGAACATATAATTGTATCGGTACGACAAGTCAAGTGAGGCGTTCCAGTTTCCCTTTTTCACTAAAGAATTCAAAGCTACATTTCACATCAGTCTTAACGTTTTTCTTTCATAGGCTTTTAATTTGACAGTTTAAGATTTTATCAAAACAATATTTCCGATGTAATGAAAAATGTGTGCTTTGGAAATTATACAAAATGTTCCGACCCAGGCTAGCTGCCTCCCCGTATCTCCAGTATTAATGCTAAACTAATGTAAACTAATCCAGCTTCTACTCAAAACGAGAAAAATTAGATTTGTATAGATCATCTCATCTGACGCTTTGCAAAATAATATTTCCCAGAATTTAAAACTATTCTTTGAAATTACTAAATTATATATTCCCCTTTAGTCATTTTTCATCAAAATAATACAATACAATAAAACTAAAGTTGTTGTTCTTGATACCTTTGCCCTGTCATGTCAACAACAACAACTCACAGATATGTATGTTCCCTCAAAAGGGATTGGGTTTAAAATGCAAAGAATTGGAGCATGTAATCCATAATCCACACATATGAAGCATTTGTATAGATGCCTTATCTGGAAGCCCTCTCTTATCTAACGCATTATTTTCTCATACCCAATCTGGACTCACATCTGCCGGGCTCTCTCTCCTTTTCCCTCTCTGGATCCGTGGACGCTAGCAGGAAGTGACGAAACCACTCTTCTTTCTCTCTTCCTGTGCGTCCGAAGAGGTAAAGGGTCCTGGGAATGGATCTTTGTTGAGGACTTCCAGGTTCTGGTCCCTCTTCCCGACTCTCCTCCCATCCAGAGTTCGCTCCGGCGGCCAGTTGGATGCAGATGGGATACTTTGGGTTCCACGTCCTCTTCCGAGCCAGAACAGATGGCAGCAGGAATACCTTTGAGGATCAGTGGCAGAGATTTGTTGTGTCAAAGCAAAGACATACTGTATGTAGGAGACAACAAGCTTTTGAGCCTGAGTTTAATATTTGTTTACATTTGTATTTGTTGAGCACTACCTGCAATTGTCACATGGTTGTTTTGGTATTTAGGTCACCTGTTGCATGCTGGGGGTGAGATGATGGAGGGTGAGCTTACCTTAGTTATCGTGTGATTCATTTAGTTTATTTAACATCCTTAACCTTTCAACTTCAGTATGGACTTTCTTGTTGTAAACACGTCACAGTCTAAAGCCAAGTTTAGCGTCTTGGCGACTCAATTTAGTCGGATATTGAGCCACCACAACATCTGTTAAACGGGCAATGCACTCAGATATCCCATTTTTGAATTATTAATACATTCTAGTTAATCAACGAATCAGAAGTACATTCGACTGTTTCTTGCCTAACCTTATGGCCTCTGCAAAAGAGTTTAGTTTGTTGGTCTTTCATCAGGTTTACGGAGAAACTACTGGCCTGATTTCCGTGAAACTTGGTGGAAGCGTGAAGCATTGGCCAAAGACGAAACCATTACATTTAGGAGGGGGGTGCAAATTGCAGGGGCAGATACATGCATTATTTTTTACTTATTCACTTATTTTCTCTCAGGCCTTACAAGCTATTTCAGACAGTTAAAATAAACATCACTCCAACATCCCAGCATTAATTAGTCAAAATCGTATGCATGCATTCATTTGGTGAATGTTACATAAAGTTAGACTGACTTTACTTTAGTCCTGACCTACATAACAGAACATCATATTTCACTGCACTTTTTATATCTCATTTAGGGGGGAAAACCAACGTCGGACACAAAACAAATGTTCCTATAACACAGTAAATGTGTCACTTTACCTACCTTTATATTGTTTTATTCATTTTATAGGTCTTAATCTTTTTATTTCTCTTGTACCTATATGTTCACTTTGTGTTATGGGATTTAATATTGGTGCATCGACTCAGTTGTCTTGTGTCTTATCTGTCAGAGAGAAACCATTATTTATTTTATTTTTATTTTCATACATTTTACCTCCTTGTGTCTATTAACCTGATAGAATGTTATATTTTGCTGCATGAACGTTTTAAAGTTCTTAACAAATAATCTGAGGGCAATTTCTTGTTGTTTGTTTTTAACTTGTGATGTGTCATTTTGTAAAGCACTTTGAGCTGCATGTGCTATATAAATAACCCTGTATTGTTATTATTATTATTATTATTATCATACTTTGCTTTTTGCGAGCTGGAAGGAGCGTGACTTGACGAAGGCGGCCTCCTGGACCCTCTCATCGTACGCGGCCCTGCGGCTGATGTTGTTTCGCGGAGAGTCCAGACGGAGAGAGGAGCCCTCCAGGAAGGAAAACACCGAATGAGTCAGAGCTGGATGGAAGGTTTCTGGGTCGTAATCATGTATTTCATTCATCCAGCCCTACAAAGGCAGGAAATAGGTGTTAGTTATAATCAACACAATGAAGAGGTTTCAAGTGAGTAATAATCAAACACTTTGGAATTGAACCAATCTAGAAGAAGCCATGTTGTGATGATTGTAGTAAGGCTAAAAATGAAGTATACAGCAAATCTGAATGTAAACCTAATCCAAGTATTCAAGTAAATCATCCCGGGGATTTCAACATTGCTATTTTTAAAGTAAACAAACTATAAGAGAGGCATTAGAGGATTATTCATCCATAGAGCTAGAGAGAATTTGTGATACAAATATGTTTTTGTTTCAGCCTTCCAGGCAATATGTCTTCTCTTGCTTTTAACAAACTCTAGGAATCCTGCAGACAAGACTCTTTTTATTTTTATGCAAATAAACATCAGGATTTGTTGGTAATGAGCTGAAGAAATGCTGGTAGGTGTATTTTGGATCTTCAGACTCTGTTTTCAGTCTTCAGGCAAAGTCAACTGTCTCCTGGCTTAAGCTAAATAATATGAGTAGCGTACAAACCTAGGGTACAAATATGAGCTTTCATCTTCTTGTTTAAACCTCAGCACAAAACAAATTGACTTCAATTCCAATCCTTTACACAAAACTCCATACATTTTATAGACATAAAAGCATAGTTAGTGTGTGTTGGGCTTAAAAATTCTTCATTAATATGACGCCTCAAGATAAAACTTTTTTCAGCCTGAAATACGGTGTATAGGATCGCTGCATGTGTGGTGAATTCTACCATCTCTTTAGGAGCTTCCTTTTAATGCTCTAATAATTAACTAATAAACCATGTATTGTTTAAGGCTAAACAGTTCCTTTATAAATAGCCTTTACCCTTGTCTCAAATTGTGCCAATCAAACACTGTGACAGTTCTGAGTCTGCCGCCTGATTAGCAGACACCTCACAAACCTTAGGGCTCGGACGTTCACATGCCAACAGCAGCAGTCAGACTCAACAAGCTGCTAATGACCAAACAAGGGAAATATCTCATCACGGAGACATTTAACTTCCCATTTCCAACCATCACCACAACTCTTCACCCCCAATCTGCCTCACGCCCTGACAAATTACAGCTTCCCCCCCCCTGGATCCCACACTAATTGCCTCTGGATCTGACAGTGTCTGGTTGCTAACTGTCCCCTTCAGTGTCAAGCTCAGCCAGGGGGAGAACAGCAATTACCACTGCAGCTCAGCCGGTTTTTATAGTAAAGGTTTTAATTGCATTCTGGGCATCTTTTCTGGTTGCCTGCCACCTTCAACAGCTTTACTCTGTGTCTGTAGAAGGTGTTGAAGTGTGAAGCCATCTTAACACTTTCCTTTTGAACAAATTGGTAGGAAATAAAACAAGTTATTTAGTAAGTGTATTTGAAGTAAACAAGCTATTTAAATCCCTTCACTTTCAAAAAAGACTCTTTCACACATAGTTCTAAGTAAATTAATAGAATTACTGGTAGTGATTTTTACTATTAACACATACACTGCATGTAGGAACATTTCCATCCTGTGCCTTTTCACATATGCCATTGCATAGGAGGGCGAAAACACAGTCCAGTAATGGCAGTAATGCAACACCTACGGAGGCCAGTCACTGTAAAACTCAATAAACGAAGGCAAGATGTACCTGAATTAATATTTTCAGAAACATTACCGGCGAGGATATATTTTTGTCTGGTGCCAAAGTTGATGTAATGTCAATAATATTCAACAAATTTGAAAATAAATGGGAAAACATTGCTGTGAACAAGTCATAGATTCAAATGTGTAAATTCAGCGCCGTCTCATGATTCGTTCAGTTGCTCAATGTGAAAGCGTCTTCCGTCAGATAGACTTAACCCTGAAGTGCTTGTGTTTTGAAATAAACTGGCAGCTCAGATTTCCCTTAATATCGATCTCTGCTGCCATTCACTCATGAATCCATGTAGGAAATATTCCCAAACAGAAAATGGACCGCTTGGATATGGAAACAGACTTATGTTTGTTGTTGTTTGTTGTTTGTAAGCTAAGCTAACTGGCTGTAGCTTCATACTAAAACGACAGACATGAGTGATATCAATTTCCTTGGCAAGAAAGTGAAATAATAATCATTCCCGAAATGCCTACTATTCCTTTAAGAGACAAGGGCTAGGTGGGAGAAAGATGAGAAATTCAATGAATGATGATTGTCTGTTATCTATAGAAGACATGCTGAGGAATGTGTCAGTTTTAGATTGAGACCCAGGGGCCTGAGTATAAGGTGAGAATACAAAATGTAACACTCATCAATGCCTCAGATTTACCTTCAGGGTGTCAGGTTCAGAGCTGACGTTGCCACCTGTCAGGATCTCCTCTCCCAGCAGAGTCTGTGTTGGTCTGTACGAAGGATCCGAGCAGCGTGACCTGGGCGAACCCATCCTAATGAGCAACAGTCCCAGCAAGAAGCCCAAAGCTAATCCCAGAGCCAGGCCAGAGACGTAGGGACTGAGAGGCAGGATGAAGTATCCATAGGAGAGCAATGCAACGCCGAACAAAGTCATGCGTGGAAGAGGATGGGGCTGAGAAAGAGAAGAAGTCCTAACCATGGGTGGTTCATTGGTAGGTGATCTCCTCGCCTGCCTATGAGACTCCACGGCTAACACTTGCATCACGTCTCCATCTGTACATATTTCCAGCTCCTCATCCCTTTGATGTTGTCTGTTGTGATGCAAAGGGCAGGAGATATGGTGGATTCTCCCAGGAGATTGAACAGAAGGCCAGTCAAACACCGGCAACACGTCAGCGTCTGTTCTCTTAGTGTTCCTCACAGGAGATTCGGAGAGATTTGTGTCAGTGCTACCTTCATGCCCTAAACTTCTGGCGCTGACCTGCTGAGCCCCCTGGCTTTTAGTCTGGTGTTTGGGACTACTCGCGCTATCTTCTCTCATGATCTTACTGAACATGTTGCTCAGAGGCTCGTGCACGGCCTCCGAGAGTTTCCTCTTGGTGTCCTCCAACTCCATTTTGAAGAAACCCCCTCGCCCCTCTCCACTTGGGGAGTGGGCGCATGGAGACGGCGGCGCAGTGCGAGAGTCGCCATCGCTTCGGGTTTTTGGTTTTTGGGTGAGCTGCTTCCACAGATGGAGGTTCAAGCGGGAGTCTGATTTTGACTGCGACACCGCCGGCTCTGAGCGGGAGATCTCGGTGGATATCGACTTCACGAGGCTGAGAAAGGGTTTCGGTCTGAGAGTGGCACCTTCTTTGATATCCAGCTCCGTCGAGAGAGACTTTGAGAGGGGTCTGTGGCTGGGAGAGGAAACGGTTGGGGAAAGGAAGCTGGAACCGGTGGTGGAGAGGTTTCCCAGAGAGCCAGGAGAAGAGGGGGAAAGTGGAACGTGGAACGCTTGGGAATGCAGCTTTCTGTCATCCTCCACAGAAAGCTGCCTTACTTTGGATAGAGATATGGAGGGGTAGTCGTCTTCGTGTTCGAGGGAGAAGATGAGCTCACTGTCGTCCAGACTGTCCCATTCTCCCTCTGTCCCGGTGAGCTGGATCACAATCCCTCGAGGAAGATGCCTCTTGGTCCCTGGGGATTGTCCACGAATCGGGTTTGAGGAAGATTGAGTTAGTCCGCCTCTTCCTCTTCCTTCATCCTCACTTCTTCTGTCCCCATTAGTTTTATTCTCAGCCATCTCTTGACTTTACATCGCACAGCCAAGGCACCTTGAGTGAAATAGAACAAACAAACAAACGCAGTCAGCTACATTATTAAGCCTCAAAGGCAGAACAAATGAAAGCAGAAAGGGATGGAGACATGGGGAGAGAGGAAGGGCTTCTTTTCTGGGCTTGTGCATCATTATCACAGCTTGCCAGTGCCAGCTCCGCATCAATGGGTGAATGTTGTGTAGTTCTACATTAATCTGATTACTAGTCAGGGAATCAGATCCAAGTAAGCATATCTCCCATAGCTGTCGCTCCACATATTGAATGGGCTTTAGAGGCAAGCAAAAATAGACAAGGCAGTCTGTCTCCCCCAAATGTTACGCAAGCTAGGGCAGCTCAGGCTCGGATTTAGAGTCTTTCGGGGCTGATTGGATGTAGAATTCATTCAATTTATGTGCTTTCTGTGCAAATGAACATGAAATGAAAAAGCATAGTTTGAGTAAAGGCCCAGCCTTCCGGTGTGAAACAAAGAGATTTCATTCAGGCTTTGTCAAAATGCTAACTCCACATGGAAACGTAATGTTTTCATGATGATAAAAGGCATTACCAGACTCTCTCTGAAGCACGCCAACTCCCAAAAGTAGCAACTACAATGTCTTCAAGTCTCCCTCACTACAAAGCTGTCAGCCGAGTCACAAGCCTCTGGTTTCATCTCAAGCTGTTTGAAGAGTTACTTATGTAAGCCTGAAATGTTTCGTATGACTAAATAAAGAACCTTAAACCTTGAAATGAAAAGTGAGGGGAGTCAAAATATGCCTTCTCATCCGCCATGTGTGCTTGTTGTGTGTCTGCAGTAGTGAAACATTATCCAGCCACCAACAACTGACAAAACCAGCAGAGCAAAGAGGTAGTGTATGCTATTATATATCATTTTGTTGGAGAAAATAGAAGCTCTGCATCACTGGACACAGGCAGTGAAACGGCACAAAGGCCCGCTGGGGACCCTTTTTGATTTGCTGTCTCTCTGGGTCAAGTGCCCTGCTCTTTGTGCAAGTTAAACCCTGCCTCTGACTGGTTGCATTTATGTAACTGTATTACAGCGCTGTGTGGCACTATTTCAACCAATTCCACAGCAGCTGTTGGATTTCTGACTAATCTGCTCCCACCAAAAATGGACGGTGGGGGAGATAAACCTCACAGACACTCATTCAGCCAGGAGGCATTAGACCTTCCGAGCAATTGGACCTGCAATTTGTTGAACACATGTGCATGAACTCACACTAGGCTAAACCACTGTTAAGCTAACATTGTTTTGTCCAGGCTAATTGTTGAATACTAAGAGGACTGGACAATGTTGCC
This sequence comes from Notothenia coriiceps, assembly GCF_000735185.1. Classification (NCBI taxonomy): domain Eukaryota; kingdom Metazoa; phylum Chordata; class Actinopteri; order Perciformes; family Nototheniidae; genus Notothenia; species Notothenia coriiceps. The sequence continues at coordinate 144,331 of NW_011351545.1, read as the reverse complement.
CTTTTGTCAAGCTACTTTTGAAGCTGCTCTTCTGTATATGGATGTATTTTTTTTCTTTTCTAAATGTTCATATATCAATTTAATACAACTACAAGTCACCTGTTATGAATAACCTAATTGTAACAGGATATGAACGTAATCTTCTCTCATAGTGAAAGGGCAATATCAACAAGTTACATTTTTTATTTTGGCATTAGCCTACGTGTTTGAATATCCATGAAAAGTGCTTTAAAATAAAACAAGTTGGTTTCTCTGTGAGGCTCTACTAAATGCTAACGGCAGTATGCAAGCATGCTCAGGGGTACAATGTAAACAGTCTGGTGTTCGTCTAATACAGGGGTTCCCAAACTTTTCAGCCCTCGACCCCCAAAATAACAGTGCCAGAGACTGGCGACCCCCTGTTGACGGGGACGGGGACGGGTGCTAGTGAATTAATTTCAGTTTCAGAACAACACTGCGCTAGTGGATTGTCAAAGGGGGAGCCTCGTTGCGGGGAAATTATACAGATGGCTAGTCCGCCCCTGAAAATGTCTATGCAAACGTTATTATTATTAATTTAAAAAAAAATGTAATTATAAAAAGAATTAATCAATTTTTTTTAATTTAATTTTCCATTTTTTAATCTGTTCACGTTAGCATGTTTGTGAGCTAGCTTGCTAACGTTTGCTAATTAGCACTTAGCACCAAGTAAAACTGAGGCTGATGATGTTGTCATTAGTTTTTGCTAATATTCAAGAGAAAGGGAATAATGTTTTTCAATGGGATCACTATGTTATTGCAACTCATCGGTGGTAGAACTCATCTCTTTTTCTCTAAATTATAGAGCTTGGATCTCAGAAAAAAAAAGTAATAATAATAATATGTTTTTGTTCTCGTGGATGTAGGAACATTCTCCCTCACCCAGCTGCATGTTATTTCATTTCTTCGTTTTCCCACAATGTGCTTAACACACCTTCAAATGTGTTGTAAGAATTCAGCTGTGACAGCCCCAGAGGCCACAGACAGCTGAGTGAAACTTAGAAAAAGGACAACCAAAGAAAGGTAGGAACAGAATGAAGAGTGGGGGAATGTGCTTCTGGAAATATTCGACATGCACTAGTCTGTAACCTTTTTGAGCTTTAACTTGTGGGAGGTCATTTCAGGCGTGTGATGTTTGATGATAAACCCTAACGTAAGAGCTGTGAACTTCTCCATTAGGGTGCGTGTAAAAGACAAAGTGATCATGTGACTGTAGCACGACACACATCACACATCTGCTCTGAGTGAGTGTGTTCGATCAATCCTTCACATTGACAGCATCAGTGTGTGTGTGTGTGTGTACGACGATCTAGTGTGTGTGTGTGTGTGTGTGTGTGTGTGTGTGTGTGTGTGTGTGTGTGTGTGTGTGTGTGCCACCCTCTGATCAAACACGAAGAGTAACAATCTCAGATTAACTTTAATTCCAGGAGTTTAACTGTGAAATCTGACAAATCACACAGCCGGATTACGGGCTAAACCCACCCCTCATTTGGCGGGGTGTGTTTCCAAGCAAGCTCATCTCCATGGCCCAGTGTTGATTGTAGTTATTAGTAACATCAAAATCCCTCAGAGCCCCTTGCTATCAGTGCTCGTATTCACACACTTAAAGTCAGATGCAGATGTTTCTTTTGAGGG
>NW_011351545.1:134175-141800 GCF_000735185.1 Notothenia coriiceps | reverse complement strand
AAAGCACTGTGGTCTCACAACAAGGTTCTGAGTGAAAACCTGCCAGCGGGCTTTTGTGTGTCAAGTTCTCATGTTCCTGGTGTCAGCTGTGCACCTGTCCTGTTCCCCCCCACAAGGCGTGGTTTTATGATTTAAAATGTGTTATTAACAAATGGGGGAAAGAAACCTTTGCAGTGGCAGCAGTGAAATCATAAACAGCTAAATACATATTCATCTTTAGTGATTATACTGTTTGGTTTAAGGGTTTAAAACAGAATCAGATTAAAAAGTGCATTCGTCTTCTCCTTTGTTTCTCAAGCAGAGAGAGTATATTACCCAGCAGAGTTTGGGTGACTACATCATTGCTACACGTCACAGAATGAAATTGGATTGCTGCAGTCAAAGATGCACTTCTGTGTCCAAATAAACAGAAATATACACCAGGAGAACAACACTTAAAGTAGGCCTACTGTTACTGATAATCCTATGCAGACAGCACTTAAATGTAATTCTGCTTCATATTGCATGCAAAATAATAAAAACTAATACTGTTACCTTAACACATAAAGGTAATTGTAAGGCTAATTTAGAGATTCAAGGTCAGCAGCAAACATGCAGATTCCCTGGGCTCTCCACAGATGTGAAAATAAAGCTCATCATGTTGGAACTGATATCAGCTTGAGGAAGCATTATGTTGGACAGAGTGACACACTGAGGCAGAAAACGCTCCAACCCATTGAACGTGGCTAAGGGGCGGGACATCTCTAAGCGGTTGACCAATCACAACAGAGCCGGCCAGCTAACCAATCCGTTCGGGAGGCTGTGGCTCAGTGGATAGTGTGCTGGACTTGGAATCAGGGGGTAGTGTAGCAAGTTCGAGTCCCACTGCAGTCAGCATGTCGTTGTGTCCCTGGGCAAGACACTTCACCCGAAATTGCTCCTGTGGGGATTGTCTATTGAAAGTATGTAAGTTGAGTTGGATAAAAGCGTCTAACAAATGTAATGTAATGACTGGGCTCTGGTTTCAGACAGAGGGTGAAAAGAGGTCCTGCAGCACAGGCCATTATGAGAAAAATAAAGCACAATGTAAGCAGCAAAACCACTGAATGCACAAAGTGAGTAGGAAGTATTTTATTTCTCACTAAACAACCTTTTCATTTGTAAGGGAATTGATGTTTTTTTTTGTATCACTTTTGTCTCACCAAATCTTGATCTCTGTACCACATCCTGCAACAAAACCATGCATTCATTATCTTCACAAAGCAAATTATTTAATCTTCTCATTGTTACATGAGGGCTATAACAAGCATGGGGTAGCTTTTCATTAGAATACTGTATAATTAATATGACGTGATAAAAGTAATTAACACCTTTAGACTGAAATAATATGAGCTACAGTAACAATGAGTGTCAGTGTGCAGAAGCCTTTTCAGTATAAAAATATCTGCTCAGGGTTATCTTTTTAAATCATAATTCCTCCTCATACTCTTGAGCTATAACTCCATTATCATAATACATCTGCACTGCACTCTCTATCCTGGGATATTACTTTACTTGCAGCTTTACATAAGAAAGAAATCCAGACTGTATTTGTGTGGCACGACTATATGTAGTGCTCCCTGGCGTATGGTATTATGAAAACTACGCAGCCATTACCTCAGGACATGGGGATGGTGGAAATGAATGAACGTCGGGACCCGGGGGGGTTTAATTAATATTTTTATATATATTTTTAGGTTGGCTTTTTACTAGTGACATCCTGTTTAATTGTTACTTTAATTTTTATTATTTATTTATTTTTCTATTGTTTTAATTATTCATTTATGTTATAGGTTTTTATTTATATTAGTTATTTTATAGTTTTATAGCGACATCCTCTTTTAAATTGGTAATTTAATCTTTATGATTATTATAATTTATTCATATTTTATTGTTATTCTTTTAATAGTTTTTATTTTATTTTATAGGTCTTTTTATTTTATTGTATTTATTCATTTTGTCTTAAGTATTCCTTTATTTTACCCAGAGGGATCATTATTTATTTTATGGCATTTTCTTTTTATTACCTTATACCTCCTCCTTTCCCTTTGAATTGTAACACATGTTGTTATTACTTTGAGCTGCACCTGGTTTATGAAAAGTGCTATATACAAATTATTATTATTATTATTATTATTATTATTATTATTATTATTATATAATCCCACTCACCTCAGTCTTTGTGCATGTCTGGTGTGAGTGACTGTGGGCATGTGCTGGCCACCCCCCTTCAACACACACATACCTTGGCAACTGTTGACATGCAGCTGTTCAAAAATAGCCCTCTAGAAGCTACCCTGAGTGGCCCACAGATAAGCACAGATTGTATCGTGTGTGTGTGTGTGTGCACATTGTTGTGTTTCTATGAAGACCATGTGTTGGCTGGCATTAGTCCGAAACCCCTACAAGACTTTTTGATTGGCAAGTCTCCATTTGTTGTGTTTTTTTTAGAAGCTATTCAACAAAACAATGGAGGCCATTCCCGACCAGTTCATGGAGTTCCACCCGATCCACGGTGTGAACGTGAGTCTGGACCTCTCGGGAACACGGGCTACTCGCGTGGAGAGCTTTGCAAATGGAGTGTGTTTCAGCAAACACCCTCTGAAGCCCGGGGAGATTTTTCTCATAGAGATCGAGGAAAAGGAGGTGGGCTGGTGTGGCAACCTACGAGTCGGCCTGACTTCTAGAGACCCTGGAAACTTAGACGTGGTGCCTGAATACTCCATCCCAGACCTGACTGATTCGGGGGACAGCTGGGTGTTCGCCATCACTCGAAACCACAACAAAGTGGTAGAAGATCCTGTAGATGGAGGTCAAAGGCTCGGTCGTGGAGAGCCTGGAGAAGAAGCAGCTGAAGGATACCACAACCTGAAACCACAGACCTTCTTCACGGACTCTCACTTGTACATTGACAATGTTCGGATCCCCAGAGACAAGCTGGTGGGACGGAGCAGGCCTGGACGCTACAGCCACATTCTAGACGACTTGTATAGGACAAACGCTCTGCCCCCCACGGCCAGACGCAGCCGGATAGGAGTGCTGTACACGCAGAGAGGACCAGGCCTGGCTGATATGCACGTTGTGATCAATGGGGAGGACATGGGAGCTTCTGCTAAGGGGATCCCCACCATCCAGCCGCTCCACGCTGTGGTGGACGTGTTCGCTGCTACCAAGTGTGTCCGAATCGTCCAGGTGGAGTATGGATGTGAGTGTCACAGTGGAACCATGGTTTACATGGTAATGTGTCTCAGAGACAGAAAAAGGAATCAGGGATGTTTTTTGTACTTATTGTGGTCGGTTTGAGTCTCTTTGAAGCTGTGTTGCATCTCAAATGTCAATGTGATTGTCTTTCTTCTCTTTTATAGTCTTTGTAGATGCCCTGCATGTATTTTAAGTGTTTTTGCATCATTGTTAGTCTCTCTGGTCTCCTTTAAGTCACTTTGTGTCTCATCCTGGACACTGTGTGACTCTTTGCAGTCTTTTTGTGTCTCTTTAGTTTCTTTACATCTCTTTGTAGTTGTGTCTCATTGTGATCACTGTGTGTCATTTTCTAGTTAATTTGCATTTCTTTGTGGCCTTTTTGTGTTTGTTTGACGTCACTTTGGGTCCATTTGAAGTTCCACTGCATCTATTTGGAGTCGTTTGGAGTCTCTTTCTAGTTGCTTTGTATATGGTCATTTTAATTGTTCCCTTTCTCTTCTTGCTTTGTGTCTTAATTTTTTGTTAACTGTCAGTTTGTAGGAGTTTTGCACCATTTTGTTGGTCGTTTTTGTGTTGGTTTTGCGTCTCGTTGTGGTTGTTTTATTTGACTCTCACCCATTTCAGTAATGAATCCATGCTTAAATTCTTCATTCTTCTTTACTTGTATTCTGCTAATCCACTGTCTTTTCGTGTTTTTTTGTTTCTCTCTCGGTTGCTTCAGTCTCATCGTTGCAGACGTTGTGCAGAAAGGCCATCCAGAAGCACATCGTCCACCGGATGGCCATCGACTGGCTGGAGCTGCCAGAGGCCATGAAGCACTACTGCAAGTATGAATGAAGGAGACTCACCTGAAATGGACAAAAATATCACCTCAGAGATCTTTCACCCTTTCTACCTAGAAAATGATGTTTATTTTTATGATGGAAGTCTGTGTTTTATCTATAAAATGAAGCCACAAGTGTCATGTTAATACCTGCCAGACCGTGATTTTGCTCGGTTTCATGAACTGTTAACTAATAAACTCACAGTTTTTGCTAGGCTGTCTTTCTGAGTCTGCTGCTTTCTTTGTTACAGATCAAACGGTTCATATTCTGAAAAAACATTTTGTTTAAAGTTACATGATAATGAGAAAAAGTGATGTTGATTTGAATATAATCAACCCTAAAATGTAAGCAATGTCTACTCGGATTGAGATTTAAGAATATTTAATAGTTCAAAATGTGGCCTCGGATGATGCCTCGCTATTTTTTCTTCTTTGTGATCTATCTATGTCTACTGTTGTTTTGGTTACAAAATGGTGTGTCAAAAAGCAAGTACACATTTTTAGAGATTAGATTATGGTTGATGTCGAAAAGTTATAAAGATTTTTCTACAAATGTGACAACAAATATTTACTTTTATACATATGGTCTGGACCGTGGACTCATTTCAGTAATCCATCCGTAATTTAGTAATTCTTCAACATTTCTTTATATTTTCCACACTCTTTTTGATTTGTTTTGTTCAACTTCTCTGTTGCTTCAGTGACTGAGGTAATTCAGCCATAGTAAATCTGTTTCAGGGTACACTCACCATAATACAGTCTATGGCACTCACCTATCAGTGTGCTTAGAGCTCTTATTATACATCCATGGCTTAGAGACGGTGAAATGCCTCCATGCAGTTCAATGCAACACCTCCACCTGCAGCTCAACATCGCCCCCTGGTGGTGGTGGAGGGAACTGCAGGGGCGGAGCTCTCGTTAAATCTGCAGCCGGGATCTGTCTTCTTCACACGAGAGGAAGAAACACGGGAGAGCTTCCGGTCGTCTGTCACTGAGGCTGGAAGAAATACTAAACTGATATTTATTTCGCTTTATGCTGATCCGTGCACACACAATTACACACCCACACATACACACAGCATGTCTTTCTGCAAATTTTTCGGAGGTGAGGTCTACAAGGATCATTTCAAACCAGGTGAGCAGGCTGTAACAGTGATGTGATGTAACCTCCTTCAGTCTGGATTATACAGGATAACACTGACATTCAGGGCTCATACTTAGCCTATTTTTGGTTTCAAATTAACTCATTTTGATGGAAAAATACAATTGGATTATTGTGTAATGTCAGAGTGTTGAGTGGATTGGAAGTGTGTCAACAATTGGGGATATTTATTCATTATTATTTGAAATATGTATCTGCAGTTTCTACTATGATCTGCTACTACTACTTCTACTACTAGTTATAATAACACAGCAGCTGCTATTGATTATTGTGGTTTAAACAAAGCATTAATATAACTTGCATGTACGTTTTCAAATAAATAGTGATAAATCCTTGTTTTCCACTTTCACAGAGATATATTTTTTAAGCATCTTTAGTTTTGATCACAAACCTCCATATGAACGTTTGTTTACTTAATGTTTATTTTCTGTATACACAAGGAAACATTTCATAATTATAACTACAATTTTTAAGCCAGGGCTATAAATTAAAAGCCTGATATAATAAAATGAATGGTCTTATGCTTTAACACAAATTCTTCATATGCTACACATGTCCCCAGTCAGGCACACAGATTAAATGAGTAAGTGTTTTAGGTAGAAAATGAAACAATATCTTTTAATAAGAATCTGTTCCTGCAGGGATGTATGTGTGCTCCCAGTGTAACCACCCGCTGTTCTCCAGTCGATCAAAGTTCGCCCACTCGTCTCCGTGGCCAGCGTTCACCGACACCATCCGAGAGGACAGCGTCACCAGGATGATGGAGAGCCTCACTGCCTTCAAGGTGAGTCTCCTCCACCCGCTCTGTCTTACTGCACTCTGCACACAGATCAACTATATCGACGTATATAGTTATTAGGATAAACCCCTTGAGATGCACCATTTCGTTTTCTTGGGGGTCCCGACAAAAGCAACGTTTTACAGACATACATGGACAAAATAACAGAAAGCAAAGCATGACAAACCACGTACAGTCTGTTAAGTAAAATTCATGAAGTAATACATACAATTGTTACAATCATTACAATCTGATAGACAGTAGTGTCTAATAGATCAGTTCCATCCATAACAAAAGCAGACCAGCTGATATTGTTATAATGCATGCTTAAACATACCCAATGAAATACCCCAAAATATTTAATCCAGTTGTCTAAATGTCAACATGTGTGTTTTATCTCATAGGTTCTGTGTGGCAAGTGTGGCAACGGGCTGGGTCATGAGTTTGTAAATGACGGCCCGGAGGAGGGAGTGTCACGATTTTGAATATTCAGTACCTCGCTCAAGTTTGTCCCGAACAAAGGTAAGATGATCACAGATATGAGTGAGGCTGTATTTTTAGCCTAGAGTTAAAAATAATGAAAACCCCTCATTCTTTCTGTACAAAGCACGAATGATGATGAGGGATTTATCTCCATTCATTGAGCTTTGCAGCAAGAGAGACCTAAAAGCAAACAGCCAGTATACAGGACTGTCTCAGAAAATTAGAATATTGTGATAAAGTTCTTTATTTTCTGTAATGCAATTTAAAAAAACAAAAATGTCATACATTCTGGATTCATTACAAATCAACTGAAATATTGCAAGCCTTTTATTATTTTAATATTGCTGATTATGGCATACAGCTTAAGAAAACTCAAAAATCCTATCTCAAAAAATTAGAATAGTTCCTCAGACCAAGTAAAAAAAAAAGATTTATAACAGCAAAACACAATCAAACATTTGAAAATGTCCATTAATGCACTCAGTACTTGGTTGGGAATCCTTTTGCACGGATTACTGCATCAATGCGGCGTGGCATGGAGGCAATCAGCCTGTGGCATTGCTGAGGTGTTATGGATGCCCAGGATGCTTCAATAGCGGCCTTTAGCTCATTAGCATTGTTGGGTCTGGTGTCTTTCAGCTTCTTCTTCACAATACCCCACATATTCTCTATGGGGTTCAGGTCAGGGGAATTTGCAGGCCAATCGAGGACAGTAATGCCATGGTCAGTACACCAGTTACTGGTGGTTTTGGCACTGTGGGCAGGTGCCAGAATGCTGGAAAATGAATTCCTCATCTCCATAGAGCTTTTCAGCAGACGGAAGCATGTAGTGCTCTAAAATCTCTTGGTACACAGCTGCATTTACTCTGGGCTTGATGAAACACAGTGGACCAACACCAGCAGCTGACATGGCTCCCCAAACCATCGCTGACTGTGGGAACTTCACACTGGATTTCAAGCAACTTGGCATGGCTCCCCAAACCATCGCTGACTGTGGGAACTTCACACTGGATTTCAAGCAACTTGGATTTTGCTCCTCTCCAGCCTTTCTCCAGACTCTGGCGCCTTGACTTCCAAATGAAATACAAAACTTGCTTTCGTCTGAAAAGAGGACTTTGGACCACTGTGCAACTGTCCAGTGCTTCTTTTCCTTAGCCCAA
>NW_011351545.1:122208-134135 GCF_000735185.1 Notothenia coriiceps | reverse complement strand
TAGGAAACGATGCACTCGTTAGCAACGAGATGATTGTTAGAAACCGTCATACTTTTTTCAATGATTTGCATGTAAGACAGCAGCAGTTAAAGGACTAGACCATAGGTCTTTAAACAAGGCAGAAGTCAACAGGAAGTGGAAGAGACACAAAGAAGAGGGTCAGGACGCAGAAAACAACAGCGATGAACAAGGATTTCGTGTACTGTGCAGAGTAGTTCTGTGATGTACGTGTATTCTATCAAGTCTATGTCTATAGAATATGCATCGACTTTACTTTGAAAGAGGTCACAATGCATGAGGTCGTTCGAGGTGTGGACAATTACAGATGAGATCCTGAAAATGCAAAGCGTCTACAGATAGATAGGATTGCATTGGCGGGAAATTATACAACGTAGTTTAAATACTCACAAGATGTGAAACTAAACACAAAAAATAGTAAAAGTGGCAAATGCCATTGAGGGAGTGTAGTTTTGCGATGCGCAATCAGCGCTTGCGATCGACATGCAGACGAAGGTTACACTACATGAGAGGAATCAGGAAAAGGAAGGTCAAACGATCAAGGATAACGGAGCAAATGTGAGGAAGACAATTTACCAGGAACAAGGAGATGTGAAAGGGGACGCTATCACCCTGTGTCGGGAAGAATCATTGGATGAAAAGTGAAGTAGTAGACCGACGAAACAGACGACAGATGATCACAAAAGGACATCATCACTAGAAATTGGACATGTCTACAATTGGTGTACCAAAACTGAGAACCTCACCCTGAGGTTCGAACACAGACTGGGGTGAGCTAAGCATGACATAGACATGCGGAAATCACATCAACTGTACCTCTGCCGAGGAGGGAAAAAGTCCTGAGTAAAGGAGCGAAAAGACATAGATGCTATCTCGCTCTGAACGGATGGGCGTGGACACACATATCGATGGAGATGGTCACGGAGGGCTGCAGAGAGGAGAAAACAAGTCGTTGGAGAAGAGTTAAAGTGTAAGACAGATGATGATGGATCGTGAATGCACAACACTAAGCATTAAGAACATGTAGTGAGGACATGGGAAGCAGTACTGAGCAGTGGCTCTGCCCAGCCTACGGGTCATGGCCTACATCTCTCCCGGTCTACTGTCCTGAGTGGGAGAGTTACAAAAAGACTGTGAGTGAGAGCTTTATATTGTAAGTGAAGACTCCGCTCTGGCGTAAGCACACTGATGATGATGCGAGCATTCTCCGACAGTCTACAAGTCATGGATACAGGCAGCGAGAGCGGCGAATGCTGCAGCTTTCAAAACTGCTTATAACACTTTTTTATGTTCCCCCGCTAACAATGCTACGACTGACGATTACACTAGGGTACGAGTCATTTGAGTGCGACCTCACATATAGTACCACAATTTGAAAGTATCGAAATGATATATTTCAATTCCACATAGATTCTTGAATTGTCATATCCCATATATCGCAGCATAATACAAAAAATCTATCACCTTCTAACGAACACGCACGAGACAGAGAAGTTCTATGAGACATAATGAACCTTATATTCATATATACATGACCATAGAATCGATCAAGCATCGTATAATCTTGACAACCTATATTATACGCACCAGAATAAGGATCACCATTCGACAATAGCAGTATGTCATGTAAAAGATATATAGTCGAATTAGCATGCCGACTACTTAGTAATTAAGTTACAAAGATGTTATTGACGTTCTTTCCCTCATGTCTTCTTTCACCACTCCCCTCTCCTAACTCATGAAACCATGTTCTACAAGGAAAGAGGTAACAAGGAAATATAAAGAATCTTAAGGCTTGTCATCCAGTTAGGAAACCTATGCAGATTGTTGAGAAATAATACGTGGAAGAGAGGAAACTATACAAATAAGATCTTGTAAAGGCATGCACCCGTTAGACACACCATGTACAGGTTACACATGTTAATGGGATTCTATGATGTAGGGGACGTGGGGGACCCAGACTATCTAATATTATAGACTTTTTCTAGAATCAGACTGGGGCTTACTCTGTTCGGTAGAAAGGCGGCGCTCACCAGCATCTCTCGGGACTGCTGGGTTCACCTGGGCTCTTGCTCAGACCTTTTTTGGCTACTACTACTAAACCAGCGACACCATCTGCGGTCTGAGTGTCTGGACGCGTCGCCGCTTGCCTGTCCTGTGTTTTTCTATCTTCCTGTGGTTCTCGACTCGTGTGCTGTAGGGGGTAAGCGACTTGGGAGCTTTACACACCTATGCGTATTCACCTTCAATCCCTCTGCTGGGCGGTGGATTCTTTGATATCTTTACGGGCTGCTTCGCTATACTATGACTCCACACGCTATCATATATTATAATCCGACCGACACTCAATGCTTATCATGACTCATCTCGCTTGGCACATCTTTCAATAGCAGTTCTTAGGTGGTGAGCAATGTAACTTGCCTCCTATTACATGCGCAGAGACATAGTTGGCGAGTTCACGCTCAATGTTGTTCGAGATAGTTTTCCATTCACTTCAAAAGAGGCAACAACCGGAAGAATGTGGATAATGATAAATCCCCCTCACCGGAAAACAGAGAAGAAGACCACGACTCCCGTGAAATATAAACAACACATCATTGTTTGTTCAAACAGCAAAAATTAAGTGCGTTTTTCTTTGTGTACTCGAATGTTTTTCATCTGCCCTTTATGGATCACTTTTTATCAAACCCATTGAAAAGGATGAACGAACAGGAGCTCTAAATCTCTTCATAACCCGGATGAGGTGATATGAAAACACTAAAAACGCACAAACACACGGCGTCCAGATCAGTCTGTGCATCGCGATCTCCATTTTAAATCATTTGTTATACTTCACTCCCTCACTTAATCCGTTATCCACACACACTCAATCTCAGCTAATCTGATCCTATAGATCGCTAGCAAACAGCCGACTATCAAGTATGGTTTATTGGTGCTACCTTTTGTCCGTGCGGTTCTACTTGAGGTGGTTGTTCCTCTCGTTAGAGACGCGCTGATACTCCAACATCCTGACAATTGCCAGGAAAGCATAAACGAGTTCGATCTCCAGGTGGGTTCCGACAGATCGCCCACAGGAGACCTCTATTGGGTGAAGTGTGCGTGGTTGGGGTGCCGCACCCAGACCGACTCACCAACGAATACGGAGGTGCTAAGCCCACTGCTGACTTCGAGTCGATGTGGGCGCTCAAACTCTGATTCGAAAGGTCCAGCACACTAACCACTGAGCCACAGCCTCCCATATATAGTCCACGACTTCATCCCATTTACTGCCGATTTTGGGCCGGTGTATATGCATAATAATATTTCCTGGCGAGCCTTTCATCACCAGTAAGGAACGAATTTACAACCAAAGCAGTAGGGAAGAGAACAAGGAGACAAGGAACATAATTCAAAGGTATCTACCACGGGATCCTTGTCTGATGCACGCCTTACTATCATTGACGTTACCAAGTGGAAATCAACAGTGTCGCCAGTTTATTAAACCATGCATACTGTATATGAAGGCAACAAACAAGATAAAATATCGCAATTTATATTTTCCTCGGGAGACATGAAGAGGTAGTCAAGGGTACGGAACGTGTGGGTCATCGTAGATCACTAAGGCTCATGAGCACCGCGCAACGGAGGACACTTGTATATGTGAGAAAGTATCGCGAGAATGGCCCTACTGAAAAAGAAAAGTCCTGGCCCCGCTGCGTCTATGTGCCTGGGGACAGACAGGTATCCTCGTGACCCCCAGCCACCCCCTCCTCCTCGCCAACCACCACAACACGAACACGCACATGATCAATGAGGCAAATGAGATGAGTTTTGGTGCCAACCCCCAAAGAGTGAAAGAGCCTGAACAGCGTCGGAGCCAGTACAGGTCCATTCTCCAGTTACTCTTAGGACCGGCTGGAGATGAACGTGAGAGCCAGGTCTCAGACAGTGATTGCGTTTCTCGTATCATTTGTTACAAGCGCTACGCTTCCAAAGATAATAATGTTTAATATGTATTTATGTCAAAAGCATTTAATGCGTATTCATTGCTATCGGGATGTAAAGACCCATATCCCATGGAATACTAACAAAAAGTGTATCTGAGTTGAAATTAACCTGGGCAGAATTGATTACCGGCTCTACCTTTAAAATGCCTACCTTACAGCTACATTAATGCACACAGAAAAAAGAGGTTGTGGTGCAAAAAGTCAACACACAATACTTCCTTTTTAAGGTCACCAGGCATCATTGTTCATCCCTCCCGATATTACAGTTATGTAAGCCTGTTTAATGCATCAAAATCGGTCATTATTCAATTGATCCAGAAACCTCTATAATTACTTAATATATTGACATGGTAGTACATTCCAAACTTTACTACACCCCTAACCTGCAACGCCAAGTATGTTACATCAACACACAATCCTTTGCGAGATCATATAACAAGTCTCTATAATAATATCATTAAACATGGCCACAGAGTTTGCAGCGTATTTGTCTCGTTCGCTATCCAAAACATTGGACTTCTAGTAGTTGTGCAATTACGGGGGTTGGCGTCATCATAATCAACATCGTTCATATAGTTTTAGTGTTTTGCAACATATCTATTAGTGGCCACATTCCGGGAACAATCTTTAAATAGTCCTGAGAGAGGCTCACACTACATCCATAGACACAAATAACATCTAGAAGGCCACTTGAGCACCGAAAGACAATAGATAAGACGTATTCGAGGTTTAATTCAGAATAATTACATATGTATTCCAATTTAAAAGACAAAGTTTAGCACAGTTTGATTGTGTAAAACCTGGAAACGTAAGCTGCAAGGCAGGGGCGCCCGTAATGGGGAACTAATACAGAAAAGTTAGGACGAATTCCTAAGGGCCCCGATGACTAAGACCAGGGGGCCAAACAATATTAGAAACAATTAAGGAAAAAAATGTAAGTAAAACACAAATAAGTGGATCAATCTTTTCATAGGGGCCAAAAATCCCTGGCTGCAGGGTGTACGTGAAGCGGACATGGAGAGGGTGAGTTCAGAATCTGGAGGAGCGAAGCATGGAGACCATGGAGGAGGTCGCCCAAATGCCAAATCAACAAAGCCGTCTGCACGACACCGACCCCAACCTGGCAACATCAGCTTCCTGAGAGAGCAGGTCGCCACTCGGCAAGCCGCAACAGGCAAGTGCAGCAGTCCATGAGACTGCAGGTGGGTCCATGATGTAGACTCTAGGTTTTTAGCTGAACATTGTATAAATTAAAGGTCCCCTATTACAACACTGTTGTTCAATACAAATATTAAAAGGTCTCAGATATATAACGAAAACATGTTCTGAAAGTGTTTGCGACTCACAAAAACCACCAATCAGATCATTGCAGCCCAATCCCAAATAATCCCTCATGTTTCCAGCCCAAAACTATATCAAAAAAAGTGCTGATTCCTCTTGTGTTATTCTAAGATAAAATAAGGAAGAAAATAAAAAAAGCACAAATTGAGAGACAATGGATAAAAAAGAAAAACACAATTGGTGTACTAGAGGAGATTCAGACAGCGATAATAAAGAGGGCGGTGGGGAGCGCGGAGCGGCTGCAGTGTTACCTGAGGTTAGTTGGCGTTGGTGAGCTTGAGTAGACTATATTACTGCTTGTGTTGTCTTTTAACCCAAGGCCGAGAAACGAAAAACTCTGTCCATCACAGCTTTATTCTTTAACCAGTGTAGTCCGATTGTGGATATTGCATTTTACATAAGTGGTGGCTGATGAGCGGTTGCATTTTGGTTAAACATCTAAAATTGCGTGACTCACGCCAGCCCTGGTTAATCAAACCCACAGCCTTGGTTGTGCTCTGCTCCGTCAAATACTGCTCAGGAGGCAGGATGTGTGATAAGCAAAAACAGCAAAAACAAGGAGATGATATTGCTATGTCAGATAAATGAGGGGAAGTCTAATTATCAAGCTATATCAGACAGATCGAACTAACAAATGGAATCAGTTGATCGAAATCATAAATAGGTGAGCAGTTGTAAGTACAATTTTTGTTGCATAACCTTATATAGAGTGATTCGACTTTTTTTGGACACTTTACAGTAGGCTAACTTTAACCTGAACCAATAGGTTTCACACGGAGTTTACGGGGTGTGGTTGCAATTCGCCACGATTTCAGAAATTGGGAATTTTTTTTGAAAGTTGGTTTTCCAGGGGACTGAAAAGGGGTGAAGGTTGATAATACAAGTTCTAGTTTCCAGATCTTTTGGGCGTGAACAAACACACAGGGAATATGGACTATTCTGGGAAAGAAACTGGTGTGAAAAGCGCCTAATTGGGGTTTCAGGTTAAAGTGCTATGTAAATCATCAAAAAAAGTCAATCAAGTATGTAGCAACAATCTAACAGATCAAGATGATTCAAAGTTGTTGTTGTTTCTTTGCTTAATTACTTCTATTTTATTGACATAGCAATCTATTTTCTTTTTGGTTTTTGCTTTTTTGCTTATCACACATCCTCCTCCTGAAGAGTTTTGACGGGCAAGCACAAACCAAGGCTGTGGTTTGATTACCAGCGGGACACCTATGTTAAAATGCAACCGGATCACAGCAAAGAAAACATCCACAAATCGGACTACACTGTGTTAAAAGAATAAGCTGTGGAGAAAGTTCTTCCCTGCCAACGACAAACAAAGAGGAAATGTACTCCAGCCGTAACAACCCAAGCAAGGTCAGGCCCAGGGCTTTATTTTGAATACCTCTGGCATACGTGCTCAAGTGCCCTTTAGTATGGATGTGTAGTGGCTCTCCCCCAGAATATTTAAATTGTTTGATGCTTAGAGTGCAACAGACTTTTACGAATGTTAATGATGACCCCTCGTAATTGCACACTACAAGAAGTCAATGTTTGAGAGAAATACGCTGCGAACTCTGATGGCACCATGTTAATGAAATAGAGGACTTGTTTGTCTCGCAGTGTGTGTGTTTTGGCGTGTGTTAGGGTTGTAGTAAGTGAACACATGTCCATTAATATAGGGGGAAATTGATGAGAGAAATGTGGTGTGACCTTAAAAGGAGTAATTGTGGTTGATTTGCACACACTTTTTTCTGGGATTATGTGTGTAAAGGTGCATTTTAATAGGTAGGGTATAAGGAATTCACTTCAGATACACTTTTTGTTATATTCCATGGAATGGTCTTTACATCCGATAGCAATGAATAACATTAAATTTTTGGGCCTTTTTTTGGGGGGGGGGGGACAATAAATACCATATAAACAATTAATCTTTGGAAGCCGTAGCGCTGTAAAAAGCGACCAATCATCCTGAGCCCGGCCGGCTAAAGTAACTGGATGCCTACCTTCCTGTCAAGCCGTTCCATCTGTGCACACAACTCACTCATGGCGGCCTCATTGATCAATGTGCGTGGTTCGTGTGTGGGTTGGAGGAGGGCTCGGTAAGGAAGTCTGAAGGAAAGGGCAGATTTTTTTCAGCTGCGTACTTTCAAATTTTCTAGCGCACTCGAGCTGCGGTTTTCTCCATTCTACCCTACCTTTTAAGTCTCTTGGTATTTATTGATGTTCAATTCCTTGCATGGTTTAATAACTGCGTGTTGTTTTCCTACTTGTGTGTAAGGGTGCATCACAAGTCCCTTATTTGATATTTCTTGTTTCCTGTCTCCGTGAATAGTTCCTTACTGGTGGTGTAAAGGCCCAGATACACCGGCCCAAAATCGGCGCAGTAAATGGGAGTCGGGCCGAACATGAGCGTGGTCACACCCTATTCGGAAGTGGTGTGCGCCGCACCGTAGGGTCCTTTCTGCCGACCCTGACGCCTTTTCTTTGCCGATTCAACATGTTGAATCGGCGTCGGGAACACCACCGGAAGTCGGACAAAGGGATAACACTGATTGGCTGTTCAGCTAGCGAATCAGTGCATGAGAAGTGTTAACGGAAGTGAGAGAGGTAAACAAATGATTTAAAATGGAAGATGGAACACACACGGACGGCTATTTCACCTCATCGGTTTATAGAGCTCCTGTTCGTTCATGTTTTCAATGGACGAGAGTGAAAATGGAAAGAAAAACGCTATTTGTTGTTTGTTTATATCACGGAGTCTGTTCTTCTTCTCTGTTTTCCGGTTCTTCCGGTTGTTGCCTCTTTTGAATGATGAATACACACTACCGCCGCCTGCTGGTAAGGAGAGTTATTGCCACTCACGCATGCGCAGTTCATACGTGCTCGGCTCGGATTTGCGGTGTGTTCCAGTGCGCGAAGTCGGCAAATACGCAGGAGAGTCCGGCGACGCAACAGTCGGTGTCGGCGTCGGCGACTTCTCAGGTGACTGGCCGGTGTATCTGGGCCTTAAAGGTGAATCACAAGTCTTATTTGATAGTTCCTTGTTTCCTCTACTTGCATGATTTCTTACTTGTGTGTAAGGGTGCATTACAAGTCTTTTTTTAGATTCCCTTGTTTAATTTCTCCTTGCATGGTTTCCTAACTGATGACAAGTCCAATTCTTTATATTTCCTTGTTACCTCTTTCCTTGCATGGTTTCATTATGGATATGTAAATGTACATCAAAAGTGTCTTATTTGATATTTCCTTATATCTTCTCTCCTTGCATGGTTTCCTTACTGGTGCGTAAAGGTGCATCACATATCTTTTTTTAATTTTTTTATATTTCCTTGTTTCATTCTGGTCTTGCATGGTTTCCTGGAAAAGATGCAAAAGAGGGAAACATGTTCATTTGAAGTGGTTTGGGATGCACCCTGTGTGTGCGTGTGAGTGCTTCCCCTGTAATGATAGCTCTCAGTCCCTTACCAGGATCTCTTCTTAACCTCACAGTCTTTACCCAGAGAGGATGGCCTCCAGCTGGAGAGCCACAAGTATCATTCATAATTAATGCATGGAAACAAACACGTACAACTTGTGTTCATATCAAGCAAGCTTCCACATGTGCAGAGTCAGAACAGATGCATATGTTTTGCATCAGACTTTCACATCGGCAGAGGAGTTGATCTGATTTAGCAGGATGTTAGCTCCATCTAGAGGTCAGTTTTGGAAAATAACTCATTTCAGAAAACCTAGTCCCCTGTATGTGGTTACTATTACTAACAATGTTCAAGGATATTATTATGTATTCATTTTCATTATAATAACATGAATGAAAAAGGACAAGACAAACATCTATCAAACTATAATTTATTGTTTGTTTCTTCATATGTGAATTATTGTAACAGTTGAAGACAAATCAAAATGTAGAGCTTATTAAGTCCAATACATATTGACTTTAAGGTGAGATTTTAAAAGTAAAACGCACAAACAAAAAATCTGTTCAAGTCTTAAAGTGCATGAAATAAAAAAAGTACATAATGTTGCAGACAGTTCACAGTTTCTTTGCTAAAAAACAGATACCCCAAACTGACTAGAAATGTGGACTTGTTCAGTGCATAGATAGTCTGGCTACATTAAAGGTGAAATAGAGTCAATAGTACCAGCAATATAAAGCAGATTCTGCAGCAGAAAAGTACATTCTTGCTAAAAAGTATCTACTGATAAAATCTTAATCATGGAGTTAAATATGAGGTAACATTTGAGCTGTTAAGGAGTATTTTCAGAGGTCACAGGTTGGTCAAAGATCCTTCAGTGGACAGGACGTCCCTCTCGGGTTTTATCCCGTCCACGTCACACACTGACCGACCCGTTCACTGATCCTGGAGCAGCAGCTGGAGAGACACCCACACCTCGCTCTTTACTGCTTGTCCTTGCCTGGAACTGAGATAAAAGAGAAATTAACTTACTCACTGGAAGTCAGAAATATGTTGATTCACAATTACACCAAAGATTGAGCCAGTAAGAAAGAAGCAATGCAAGTTCGAAAGTATTTGATAAGAAAGCCACATTAGTCAAATGTTCAGGGACAAGCTGTGCTCGTGAGAAAATGTCAGTTTAACCAAATCACACAAAAACATTTTTTCCACACATTTTCAGTCATAATTAGCCACGTATATACTGGCTGTTTGCTTTTAGGTCTCTCTTAATAATAATAATAATAATAATACATGGGACTTTTATAGCGCTTTTCATGAAACTCAAAGACGCTTTGACAGAGAATTAAGAAAACACAACAAAAAAAAGACAGAGAAATACAAAAAGAGATAAACAAAACAGAAAAAATACGGGGGGAGTGGGGTGGTCAGTGGTTGAATGCAGTGTTGAACAGATGGGTTTTGAGTGATGTTTTGAATGCTGTGAGGGAGGAAGAATCTCTGATGGATTGGGGTAGTGAGTTCCAGAGGATGGGTGCAGCAACGGAGAAGGCTCTGTCGCCCCAAGACTTGAGGTTGGTCCGAGTGGGGAGGGACAGGAGGTTGGCAGTGGCAGAGCGGAGGGAGCGAGTGGGAGAGTGTCTGTGGAGGAGGTCAGTCAGGTAGGATGGGCCAGGTTATGGAGGGCTTTGTACGTCATCAGGAGGATCTTGTACTGAATTCTCTGGGGGATGGGGAGCCAGTGGAGCTTGATGAGGACGGGTGTAATGTGTTCACGGAGTCGGGTGTGGGTGAGTAGACGGGCGGCGGAGTTCTGGATATATTGAAGTTTGTTGAGGATTTTTGCAGGTGAACCATAGAGGAGGCTGTTGCAATAGTCCAGACGGGAGGTGATGAAGGCGTGGATGAGGGTTTCGGCAGCAGTGGGAGAGAGGGATGGACGTAGACGGGCGATGTTTTTGAGGTGGAAGAAGGCTGTCTTTGTGATCTGTTTGATGTATCTGTTGTAGGAGAGGGTTTGGTCAAATATGATGCCTAGGTTCCGGATGTGAGGGGAGGTTTGAACTGGGAAGCCGTCTATGTTGAGGGTGAAGTTATGGATAGGTGTGGTGAGCTTTTTTTGTCCCAATTATTATTATTTCAGATTTATCGCAGTTGAGTTTCAGGAAGTTAAGTTGGAGNAATGCTAATAATGCTAATACGAGCAAATAAAATGCCAAAACTTTTCGGAGTTTTACGGGGCGTGGTTTGCAATTCGCCCAGCCAATCAGAAATTGGAACCTTTTGGTTCCAATTTCTGATTGGCTGGGCGAATTGCAAACCACGCCCCGTAAAACTCCGAAAAGTTTTGGCATTTTATTTGCTCGTATTAGCATTATTAGCATTAGCATTAGCCCAGCGCACCAACGGAGGGAGACTAACTTATGGCAACACAAAATAAAACGTGGGAGCGGTGGAGTGATGAGGAGGTGTCGGCGCTTCTGGCGATTTACCCGGGACTTCGGGTGGCAGTATACGCCGTGAAGTTGTTAGCGGCCTGCCAGTAAACCCAAAGCAGAAGAAGAAGAAGTGACGTCAGCGGCTTCATTTGCGTAATCTTCACTCAGGGACTTATTCCGGTGTGAATGCGATCTACTAGATAGTTCAGGAATGAAGGAGTTCCGGGGAACTACTCCTGGGAAAAGTACTTGGTGTGAAAGCGCCTAATCACTCATTAAGACCTGGAGGAAGGCCTCAGAAATCTGTAGTAGTTCTCTCCCCTTCTCAGTCTGCAGCATGTGGGGTCTTATCTCTTTGTGAGACATCAATCACTCAATCAAAGTGTGTTTATATAGCCCAATATGACACATTTTATCTCAGTGGACTTTACAGTTTGCACAGAATATGAATACAGAATATGGACGTATGACTTGTGTGTTTTTTTCACAGTTTATTTGAATACTCGATTCTGATTGGTCAATTCGGACATACAAGAGGCTGTCAATTCTCGCTAACAGACTGCTGCTAAGGAGAACAGACCGTTGCTAAGGAGGATCAATGTCTGGTCAATTTATAGCTAGCTGTGAACAAAAAACATGTTTCTCCTTCAGACAACACCATGGATCAGTGCTGCCGTCATTTTAAATTACGTGGATGAAAAATGACTTTTTTGGAGAGGAGTTTTGGGGAACACTGTCAT
>NW_011351545.1:119147-122182 GCF_000735185.1 Notothenia coriiceps | reverse complement strand
GTGTGCCTTGGCAGTCTCCTTCAGACAACACCATGGATCAGTGCTGCCGTCATTTTAAATTACGTGGATGAAAAATGATTTTTTTGGAGAGGAGTTTTGGGGAACACTGTCATTTGTGTTCGATTACTTCAGCTTTGTCAGCCATATTATCTCTCCCCTTTCTCCTTTTCTTTAACGGCTTTAGTTGTGTATACTTACTAGTAGGCCTACACTAAGCCTTTCTGAGCATGTTTTTTCCTCCAGCCTCTCCCCCTTTACGTCACTACGATTAAAACCTGTCGTTGTGATTTTAATTTGCAGCTGAGACTGAATATCCCTCCCTATGCTTTTATTTGTCTTACTTTAAAACGTTCTTCTCAATAGACACCTCACTATATTTAAAAATGACATAATGTTATCCTCAGGGAAAAGAAAATACGCCATTATACATAATTTGTTTTTAATCCAGGTTGACGTGATGCAGGTAAATGATAGTAACCTTCCCATCAGTGATTTACAATCCTCTTTCTCTGGAATTCAAAGGAGTGTCTTGGCAACAACAAAGCTCCGTTTGTCTGAACCAAAAAAATACGTTGGTGGTACCGAACTGGTTTGAACAGAGATGCGGTTCATAAAGAGCTTCCTCCGGGCATTTTGTGCTCAACAACAAAACATCAGCAACAATTTATCAACCCAACACTGACGCTACCCGCTGTGTGACTCATGTATAATCAGACCCATTTTTGTTTTACTCTCTAGTTATTGTCTCAGTTTGTCCTTACATGTACATTTCTCAATATACAAACACATTTCTTTACAGACAGTAATAAGTCAAACAAACCAAAGACACATGCCCTCCTGTGCCTTGAAAGCTAAACATTTTTGCCTTTTTTTATGTGAATAAAAAAGTATAAATAATAAAATAAATAATAATACTACAACTAACAATACAATTTAATTTTAAATAATAATTCAATAATGTACATAATACATTAATTGAAAAATAATTTATATTAATAATAATACAAATAATTATAATAGCAATTATTTCAATTATTTACACCGATATAGCCTAAATAAATAAATAATGATGGTTATAAAAACATGTAATATACATAGATATATTTATACTATATAAAGACAATTTTGAACACTTACATATTTAGATTTCGATAGAAGTTTATTGCAAGAAAGTGATGTGTAAAGGACTTTTTGTTTTCCATTGAAGACATGGAAGAATCTGTAAAAGCAAAGTCCTTTCTAAATGGAGTAAAAGTTGAACACACCTTTTTCCACCACTGATCTGGAGGTTAATGGTGAATCTCAGACGGTTTTCTGTCGGGTCACACGGGCACTGCATTAACCCGACTGCCCTCAGACGTTTTAAACAAGGGTTAATGTTTGATTCAATGGGGTAAATGTTTGTTAAGGCATGAAAGACCTACTGTACCTATACACCATGTTATAAAAGAAAAGTTATTCCAGGACAGCTGCATGAGTCGTTTCCATTGAGCTGTTGTATTCAAGGACCACAGAATTGTTCTTCATAGGTGAAACATACAGGTAAAAATCCCCTACCACCAAATGATTGAAAAGGTAAATGAAACCAAATTAGTGTAATTTATGAAGGGACATTTTTCTCTACAAAACAAACACTCTTTCAGACTTCATCAACATGACTTTAGGGTGGACCATTTTCCCCCTAAGTGGATAAAGCTCAGGGGTATTTCAGAGTAAACGACTTTTCACATTCACGGTCTGTAAATTCTCCGGGTTTCAGCTCACGAGCTCCAGATCAGATAAGATGATTATTCAGAAATTGTCTCATCAGTCATCGCTGCCCCCGAGCCCACAAAACAGGTGGATGACATCATGCTTAATAAGGCATATTAGAGCAGGATGTCGTGCCAACACACACCCAAACACACACACACACACACACACACACACACACACACACACACACACACACACACACACACACACACACACACACACACACACACACACACACACACAAAAACGTTTTACTGTATATGGGACAGTGATTCCTTCGATCTAGATTAAGATTTAACGATTAAACCTTAATGTAAATGCCTTCACTCATAGGGGCAACTGCTACACCAGCATCAGGGCATGTTAATGGTATCCTGCCCGACAGGAAGACACTCTTATCTCCTTTGTAACGAATATTATAAAGAATCTGGTGAACCTTTACTGAAGGGTAAGTGTTTTTGTGAAAGGCCACCCTCTCCCTTACACACAGCACCTGTTCAAGTGGTCACATAGTACAGGAAAACTGTCTTATGCTGGTAGATATTACATTTCATTGAGCTGATGCTTTTATTACAAAAGTGCAATCAACCCTTGGGATACAAATCAGATTAGATCACATCACAATGTTTTATTGAGATTTTCAAAGTATGTCCCACAACCAGTTATGTATACCTGCCCAGGCCTCAACTTGCTTTCAATTAAAAAGTGTGTGTCAGATGTCATTTTACACAAAAGCAATTATATTCCACTTAACTGCTATTAGCAGCCAGCTACTGTTTACTGTAAGAAGAAGGTGTGTTTATGATGTCAGTCATTTTCAGTATGAGCAGACACCAACTACGCAGTGTGGAAATGCCTAAACAGAATAAGATCTGGTGTTGGACGTGCAAAAGCCACTCTCGCCAAATGGGGATACCTAAATGACGGGGACGTTGTGTGTGACTGCGGCATTGAACCACAAACCATGCAACACCTCCTGATATGCCCCCTGCTGGAGCAACCCTGCACAACATCGGACTTGGCAGAGTTTAATGAGAAAGGACAGCAATGTGTTCAGCTGTGGCTGAACCACATCTAACCAAGCCCTGTAACTGACTGCCTTGTGGACACGATAAGAAGAAGAAGTGCGAGCGTGGCTTTATCGAAGAAGGGTAATTTAGGAGCGGCATTTCAAAACAGTGCACAAACGCTACGAGACGGAATTCCCTCCTAATTCTGCCCTACGCTTCCAAAAGGGGAGGGACCTGAAAGGACAGCTAAATGCACAGCAGTCCATTTTC
>NW_011351545.1:115993-118913 GCF_000735185.1 Notothenia coriiceps | reverse complement strand
TATCGGACTTGGCAGAGTTTAATGAGAAAGGACAGCAATGTGTTCAGCTGTGGCTGAACCACATCTAACCAAGCCCTGTAACTGACTGCCTTGTGGACACGATAAGAAGAAGAAGTATGATTGAGGAACAGTGGTGCCTGATTATATAATTTGATAGAAGCATGTCATACTTCTCTTTCTCTCACCGTGTCCATATCGACTTATATAGGTAATGATTCACTGTAGAGGTTTGTGTAGAACTTGAAAAAAAGCCCCTGCTTACAGAGGATATATTATGCTCATTTTCAGGTTCATATTTGTATTTTGTCCCTCTACTCTGACTGTAATTCGACCTG
The DNA here is from genome assembly GCF_000735185.1 of Notothenia coriiceps. NCBI lineage: Eukaryota > Metazoa > Chordata > Actinopteri > Perciformes > Nototheniidae > Notothenia > Notothenia coriiceps. Next base: position 118,578 of record NW_011351545.1, on the reverse strand, counting down.
TTTAATCTTTAGAGATGTGCTGTGTTAAAGGTTTATCAAAACGCAACCTCTTAAAGGGGCCCTATCGTGCTCATTTTCAGGTGTCTTAATTATATGTTATGTCTCTACTGTGACATGATTACACACTTTAATGTTCAAATATATGTGGGAGAGAAACTCCCTCCGCAGGGAACTTTGGGATTGTAGCAATTGCCGACCATTTACATGCACAAAAATAACATTAATACTGCTCACGTGGAACTTTTATTAACAGTGTTCAGGCAGTGCTAAACTCAGAATTAGAAGAGCAACTATTTTAACAATGGCTTTAAATACCTGTTAAAAGTCTATTCTGTCATACAACTCAAGAAGTTTATTTTACAAACTGCAGCCACCATCATAATGCAGACAGTTCACCCGTCCATCACAGAGTCACTCAGCATGTGGGCTACATTATGCCCCCTCCTCTGGACACGGAGCGAGTCTCCTCCATCCATCTTGATGTCCCTCAGCTCCCAGCGGACAACACACACACATCTCCATGCATCATACTCTGAGATGCAGAGCATTGAGCCGCCTCTCAATAAGTCCGGAGTATCGACACCTTTCAGCTTCACATGGGATTTCAGTTAGAAAGCATAAGGGACTTAACTGACTTATTGCATGTCTTCCTAAATGTCTCACAATGGCCCTGATTGCAGTGCTATGGTATTCCTTTTTTATAGGTTTTCTAACTTCACTTCATGTGTTGTTGGTATGTACAAACTGTAAATGAGACAATGTGTAATTTCAATGTGTAATTTCTGATATTGGGCTTTTGGATTTGATACAGGCCCACATGCAGAGGTTGCAATACTTACTGTACCAAAAGTAAAAGTACTTTTTGTGCATAATAGCCCATTTCAGAATCAAATAAATGTAATTAATGGATTATATGTCTTGTCTTTGACAGCTGGTAAATGTGGAGCTACTTTGTATACTGCTGCTGGATATCTTAACCTATAATAACATTCTCCAATTCTGCATGTTATATGATAAGAATAAAGATAAATACATCCAAAACACACCAAATGTGCATTCAAACACTCAATATAAAGATGTGTACAGTGCTTGTGGAAAAACTACTAATACCTCAGAGCCAAAAAACATGTATTTTGTCACATTTGCAGTATGTGGGAATTAGACGTCACATGACACAGTCACATGGCCTGCAGGTAAACAGGAAGTGATACAAGTTTGCCGTTATTTTTTCTTTAGTTTGCCAGCCTAATTATATGGAGTGTCTATGACATCTGCTGCATGCATCCCTCTGTTAGTAGTCAACATGTTACAGGTAAGAAGTGTTTCTAATAAACACACTTTAAGGTGATTATTTATTTGGGCAATAGCCAGACGCTAGCCAGAAATTGTAATCGTTTTTTAAGCAACCTTTTAAATATGTGTGTTTGAGTTTGCATGAGACATGACCACAAACAGCTGATCCAGCTATAGGTACATAATATAATGGCAAATATACATCTCTATCTGAAATGCATTAAGCTTTTGGGTTGCTGTTTATAACATATTGTTTGTAAATCATGAGAACGTGAATGATTGTGCCACAGGAGTATTCACTATTTCCATTAAACACTTCTGTTAGTGGAACATCAATATTGTTTATGGTTTGGATTAGGTTTTACACGTTTTATTAAATGGTTAAATGGATATTTGACAGGAAGTAAGCTGGAGGGAGTTTCCTGGCCAAACAGGAACTGGAGGTGTTGTGGTTTATGGTTCACAACATCAGAGCCTCCAACGTTTGGGTTTTTACATCTTTGTAGGCTTCGAGCACAAAAATGACTCTCCTCCACTTTAATTGTAGTAATGATAAAGGCTTTAAAGTGGGCATATGTGCATTATATGTGCTGAAATCGTGCATCAACTGTGCTTATGTATTTCAATTCTGCTCATGTGCTTCCTGTGTTTGCTCTTGTATTTTTCCTTTTAATGCCATCAACCTCTCAATCTTGCACATTGACTTGATGGACTCAAGTGCTCATGTTAATTAATGTGCACTGTCCCTTCTTAAACAGATTCCTGGAAAATAAAACCACATTTCTATTTGCACAGCTACAGTGAAAACAACATGTTTCCACTTGAACTGACCCTTAAACTGGCCTCAAATGAACAACAAAAGATTTATGAGGCGATTCAAAGTTTACACTAAGTGCTTTCTGGCATGTCTGAAAGCAGCAGGTTTCAAACTACTTCTGCCCAATCATCTCCGTCTGCTCTGGCCTTCTGCTCGCCTTCTTCTCTGCATCTCCCTGACAGCAGGCGGACTGTTAGTAAACATGGAGTCTGAGCGCTGTCAGACTGCGTTATCTTCAGTCTTCAGAGCAGATAACAGCCACACGGTGACCCGCTGCAAAGCTACGCATGCTCTGAATCTATTTAATCAGGAGCGCTTCTCTGCAGACCTGGAACTCTGATACACTTGGAAGCAGACCTTAGTGTGTGTGTGTGTGTGTGTGTGTGTGTGTGTGGGAGTGGGAGTGCTTCCACACCTGAGCCTCATATAAATACACTCAACGTTCATCTGAAAACAGGGATAGATTACCTGGGTC
>NW_011351545.1:94732-115116 GCF_000735185.1 Notothenia coriiceps | reverse complement strand
CAGCAGGAAAACCCCGACCTATTCCTCTGAAACAGCTACTGAGTATTACACACACACACACACACACACACACACACACACACACACACACACACACACACACACACACACACACACACACACACACACACACACACACACTTTGATGTCTGGTGTCACTTAGTGCTGTTCCACCTGAGCCAGAGCACCGATCATTACGCGGCTGTATTGATCTCTCCTGCGTCTCTCTGTCTTCTCTCACGCCACATTTCTCCGCCACACCTCCATGTTCCTCCACTCCCTTCTACTTGTCTCTTTTTCAAACCGTCATTTGCTCCACACATCAGTCTTCCTGTGTAATGGTTTCTCCTTGTCCCTCCGTCTCAGTCTCTCTTTCTCTCATCTCTGGGCTATCAGATATCAGGCACACACAATATAAAGGTTCCTAAAAAACACTTCTTCCCACATACAAATATTTTACAGCCTTTTTATGGAATAAAAAATATATGTTATTTTTGACAATAGAAAAAAAGAAAGCCTATTTTGGCTTAACATGAATTGGAATCATTTTACCCATAACATTAAAACAAGTCTTTCAATTTGTTTTAGCTTTCAAGGAACAAGCTTAAGACTAGAAAACATATTTTAAACCGCTTTTATTTGTCTGTTTATGCATGTAAACAACGATGGATGCATGCTGATATCCCAAGATTGATATCATGTGTGAGAAAAATTAAATAAAGCTATATTGACAAGATAAAAGTTGCTGTCAGTCTTCAAAAGCCAATTTTGGCTAACAACGATTACAGTCTCTCTGCAATCCCGAGGACGATATGGGAAAAATACAAATATTGGCTTATTTTTGACGAGACAGATATCGCAGTCAATCTTCAGCTCATCCTCGAGCTAACACCTGACTGAGGGGGTCATCCTCACTGCCTCCATCCACAACAACCCCACCCTCCTCCGGCCCTCAGGGGACCAGCAGGGACACTTAGGGAGGCAGCGTGTCAGCTCAATAAACAGCAATTTATTGGCAGGGGACTGAATACGCTGCCATCCTTGGAAGCTATCAGCAGAGCCTCTTATTGGTGCTGAGGGATATTAATGAAGAGAGGAGAGGGACTGATCACAGCACGCATGAAAAGATGTGTTTGCATGCACACAAAAACAAGCTGTATATCGACTAATAAGTGGAAAGGGTTTTTGAAACTGCTCTGTTGATGCTGCATCATGCTCAGTCACTAATGTGTTGATAAGAGAAACATGTGAATGCCATGATAGTAAACTCTATATGTTTGAGGTGATGTTCAGATAAAGAAAATACATTTGGAGACTTTGTCGTGGATTCTGGGAAATGGTAATGGGAATTTTACCACCATTTTGTGATGATTCAAGAACAAATCTACAAAAAAAAACAGCTCAAAATGTTATTTCTTAATCTTTCATTCTGGTTTGTTTTTGCCTCAAAATGTATAAAGTGATTTGTAAAGTCAAAATAAAAATTAGACTTGACTGTAAAGTCCCACAGGTTGAGCTTGCATGCAGCAGGAAAACCCCCATAAGACCAAATACATGATGATAATCTGATGACAGCACACTCAAATGCCACGTAAAGCATTGATTTAATACTGTTTAGTGATTAGTGACAAAAGCATGAAAAAACTGGCAGTAAAAAGTCCATAAATGTACAACTTTCAAAGTCCTTATAATGTATCACTTATTAAAATATTGTTTATAACTGACTTTAAAGCTTGAGGCTCAGACAGATTCCAAAGACACAAAATCAAATTGAGCTTAGTGAACATCAGCCGGATCACACATCCCAGCAAACTAAGATTTCTTTAGTCGATATGTCAATTTTTAGGCTTTTTTAATATTCAACTATAATTACAATGTTTCCATTTATAGTAAACACAAGTGCTTTTACAAGATTCTTTACAGAGAAACTAATGTTTACAGATCTGTCTGTACAGATTAGTCGACAAAATCATGAGTGTTAAGTGTGCTGAAAATACTTAATGTGCAACTATGTAGAGAGAGATATAGAGCAAATGTACAGTATTATACATTGGAAGAATCTGGGGGACTTTTTTTGGCACCTGTGGTTGTATAACTTGATTCAACTAGGGCTTATTTACACGTTAGGTATAATGCAATGTAGCCTTATATATCACAGGAATAATATCAATGTTTTATTCTTTTATATTAAATGAACACCTCTTTTTATTCTTTAAACCCTTCAAGGAAGCTACTCAACACATGGATACATGAGCTCTACGTTTTCACATGTGTTCTAACGAAACACAAATCAATTCTCTGACTTAAATAACCAGACGTTTTCCTTCATGTGAAAGTGATAGTAAACAGCTCCAACTCTAATCAGGCTTTAATTACTTCTGCCCTGAACTTTGACCCTTACAGTCCCTTTCTATTCCGGTCATTTCCCCGTTTGAAAACACCAAATAACGTCTTTATTTTACCACAACAAGTAACCAAACTCTGTATCATTAAGTTAAAAAAAACCTGCTCACCTGTACCAGTCCAGTCCCTTATCGTAGAAGCGGTCGAAGAAGTGCGGCTCGGATCCCACGGCTCTCACGTCCGGATGAATCCGCAGAAACTCCAGCAGAGCCCGCGTGCCACCTTTCTTCACTCCGATGATGATGGCCTGGGGGAACTTTTTGCTCCCAAAGGTATTAGCTATAGAGATATTATCAGAGGAACCATCGCTGAAGTCCGACATCTGCTCGCGGAAAACCTGAGACGCGTTGTGCGTAATTTTCTCCTGCTGGGACGCTCCATCGTTTAAAGTGATTTTATTCTGATGATTACTTTGTTGGTCATATACAGGCCTGGGTAAGGAGTCACAGTATCCATTGAGGCAGTAAAAAAGGTAAGTGAAGAGGATGATCATGGTAAAGAACACGGACAGCTTGGACTGCACCCTCAGGTGTCCAAGGTTGAGCGCGGCTCTCCATTTACTACATCCCATGAGTCGCAATCCTGGGCATGAGGACACAACGCAGGAAACATGCCTCATCAAAGGACGTCATATTTTAAAAAGTCACTCAAACTGAGGACGCTTTTTAATTTAAAGAAATCACCTCGTTTGTGCCACTGTCAAACTTGCCCCGAGCGCGTAAAAAAGCTCCACATATTCCTCCGCTTATCTCTCGTACCTTGACTTCCTCTCTCATCGTCTGTTCGTCATCGGAGTTTCTTTTTCAACAACTTGAGCAAAGTCCCGGTGAGTGTCAGCTGAAAGTGTCTCTGGGTGTATGTGTGCCTCCTGTGCTCTCCTTGGCAGCTGCTCGACAGGAAAACACTCAACACCCCCTCCTGTTAGTGCGTAAAATCCACGCCCTGTTTATAAAGCACACGCCCCTTCCATCCTCAGCTCAATTAGCACCGTCTTCAGACTGATAGAAACTCATAAAAATCACATTATAATTATTTTAGGGACATTTAGACAGAGGTGGAAGAAGTATTGATATATTTTACTTGAGTGTCAAAATACTTCATTGCAAGTAAAAGTCCTGCATTCAAAATCTTATTTAAAAGTACAAAAATATTATCAGCAAAATGTACTTAAAGTATAAAAGTTACATTGTGAAGAAAATGTGCGTTTATTTGTGTATATAACTATATTTATACATGTGACATTTCTAAATAACATTGTTACATCAAGTAGCATTTTACTGTTCAAAGTTCTGATGGACGTTTTGTAAAATATTTAAATAATTTGACTTTTTACTTAAAGAGTTCTCAGACTAGTTTAATGTATGGATGCATTTTGTAATAATGAGCTATAATTGTCCTGGAGTTAAATTACATTACTTCCCTTTTAAATGTAGTGTAGCAGAAGTAAAGTGCCTCAAATTCGTACTAAAGTTTAGTTAAGTACTAGTACTAGTAAATGTACTTAGTTACATTTCACCACTGAATAAAGCCATTACTTTAATATACTGGAAAATATCTGGAGCAAAACAAAATAAAGAGGGGATATGAATTTGTGATTCCGGACTGAGGATGCAATTTCCTCTAATTTTCCGTTTAAATCACCTCATCCACCTACTTTTCAGTTCTCTGTAATGTGGCCACCTGCTGTCTGTGAGCCCTCCTGACCACACACCCCCACGGAGACGGCTTTAACACACACATTTAACCTTTACACTGCTGCCCAACAGGGACAGACAGGTGTCATCAGCTCCAGTGAATGTGAGACCAGTTCACTGTGGTTATAAACATGCAGTAATCCAGAACACCTCCAGTAAAACCAAAACAAAAGATTCACAACATTTTAGTTAATAAATATATTTAGCTGTCGTATGGGACATTAGCTGATTTAACACGTGTAAGAAAATCCTTTATATATCCTTGAAATCTACACATTTGTTCCTGAGTTTTTGCCAACAAAGCCTAAGGACACATATTGTATTTTCAGAAATGCAATGACGCAGGCAGATAAAATGTCCGGATACCTCCTTCCTCCTGTGGTGCAAATGAAAACCCTAAATGCAACCCTGTTTTATGAATGTGCAACAGTCTGTGCTTTTTTTATTTAATAATGAGCCATAACATCCCAATATGTTAGATAAAATACCCCCTCAAGTGGCCTTAATGGTATAGTAACACAGTAGACCTACAGGAAAGCTCAAATGAAACATCAAATAAGATGTTATATTTTATGGCTGCAATGTTGCCTTAATCCCATTGTTTGAACATTGTGCCCTTTTTGGGGTATTTACAAACTTTAGGGTTTCATTGAGTTTGAAAAAAAAAAGAGTTATTAGGGATTGTTCCTAATTGGCAGATTATTAAAAATGTAGGCATCAAATGTATTGGTTCCCAATTTTGATAAATATAATCATATATGAAGCCTCTCTGCAGCAGAAAAACAAACAAAGAAATAGACCGTTAAATCAACAGAGCTTTAGTTGAGAAGATAACCAAAACTAGTCGGAGATATGCTAAATATGTGCTTTGTGCGTGGGTTGCCTTTAAATAACATATTTTAATTGATTAATATCGAGTAGGCTTACTATGGACGGACTAGCTGGTGAAACCTAGATTTTGTTTGTATCGCGCGGAGGCTTAGCTATCAAAAAGTTTGGATCATATATTATTTGGTTAAATCATTGAAACAACCAGACAGTATCAGCTCAACCTATAACCTGACATTGTGCTTGATGTACTCAATTTCAGGTAAGATTCATAGCGCCATGTTGGTGTTATCCCATAATGAGCCTTCAGTGTCAGACTCTTCTGAAATGGATGCTTCTGGATGCCAAACCCCATTTTCCCCAAATAGTTTTTTGACAATAAATGTGACAGTATAAATCACACTTTTATTGGCACTGTCCCCCTATATGCTTGCATATAAGAGAGGTTGCTACATGGCAGCACATCCATACTGGTGATCAATCTGAAGGGGAAGACAATATCTATCGACACAGGCCTCCTCCAACCGGGCAGTATGTCAATTTCCCCGAGTCTCTAAACAGAGAAGGCATCATTTACCCTTCTGTACTCTCCAAGCACTCCTCCGTATTGATCCGCTGTGATGTTAAAAAACAATCGGAGACGTGCTACTCCGTAGTCTAAGTGATCAATAATGTGTGGCTTGCTTTGTTTTTGTTTAATGTGTGACATGCAGAGCTGTGTTGTCTTGGCTTTAAGTGCAGGGTTCAAAAGATTTAGCTTTTTGAAAGCAGTTTCACACCAAGGTGGCTCTTATGTGTTTGTCTGCATTTTTTTATTTCGAGGATGCAAGCGGAAATATCAATACCTAGAAACTGTCACCATATTCTCCATTTTAACTTGTTTTTATATAACTTAACAAACATTTATCAATTATGTATTACTTTTAAAAATGTGACAGTTATATATGTTACACCAAATTACATGAATTCCACTTAAGTCAAAAGCTGGGATGTTTCTCATTTAAACCGTTAGCTTTAGCCAGAGTTTAGCATTAGCTGGAACATTTTTGTTCATCGTGATTGTATTTGGCTTCTGGGTCATTTAATTTTTGGCAATTACTAATTTAACCTAGATATAATTCCCTTAAAATGTATATATGTGTACAGTTATGGATAAAAAAGGTAAAAATCCATAGGTAAGTAGTAGCTTAAGCTAAGGGTAGAAGTGGCTATGCTAGCAGCTAGCGTGCAATGCTATCTTGCTTTAGCAGTGTCTTTAGTTATCTTATTGAGAGGCTACAGAAGCATAAACACAGTTTGTGGTTCAGAGATTTCCATAGAGTGCAGTTACTTTGGTCCGGCATGGTTTTCTGGAATTTAAAAGGCGTTCAGAGAATTATACACTTAATTTACATATGTTTTGATTCAGTAGGCCTAAAACAGACATCAAAAACTGATATTAAGCCTTAGTTTTGGACCACAGCATCATATTATGTTTTTTAAGACAAATACTGCTTATGTTTTATTTGCTTGCTTTTTGTTTGGCTATACTTTCCATGGTCGGACAAAACAATAAATTAATTCCTTATTGAACACTCAAACTTTAATTTGACAAAGGGTCACATAACATGATATTTAAGTCATAATAACTTTTGCAAAGTAAGAAAAAAAAAAAATCTGGGTTCCTTTTAGACTATATTGTTGAGAAATAAAGATATGAAATATAATAATAGTGTATATTATACATTTAAACCAATAACAGCCATCATGTACAGTCCTTCCTAAATGACAGACTCATGTATGGGAACTTCTCTTTCTCTGACACTTTGCTGGGAAACACCTGAAGTAAGGCATTCACACACACACACACACACACACACACACACACACACACACACACACACACACACACACACACACACACACACACACACACACACACACACACACACACACACACACACACCTGTGTCTGTAAGTGACATCCTCGGTGTTGAATTCCTCCCCACCTGTGTGTAAGGTCTGAGGCTGTGGGATCGCAGCAGCTGTACAAAGCTCAGTGTGACTGTTGTGCTCTGTAATCCTCCGTAAAGTCCCTTTGACGCTTCAAAGACACAGTGTTCTCAAAACTGAACACCCTGCATTTAGACCTTTGTTCCTAGGAGTTTGAAAACAACACAAATTCAACTCAGGATTCAGAAACAAATGTACCTTACTGTATTCAAGAAGAGTCAAAATATCTCACTTGGGTTATGTTAGGTGTCCTATGTTTATATATGTGTTGTAGTAAGTTGGTCTATTACAGTGTATTCTATCTGATTATGTATATATTATGGATATTATATATACTATTGATATTGTATCTAATCACCATATTTGTCTATTTTGTATTTTATTATATTTCTCTCTCAAGTTACTCCTATGTTAAAACATGTAAACGATTTCGGATCAAAAAAGGATTTCTATTCTAAGCTAATGAAAAGGTCCACAAACTGACTTTTGAGAAATGTAAAAATATAAATAAGATGACAGATGTTGACATGTCCAATAAAAAACCTGTTCACCTTACAGTTCTCAAAAAAAATAGCCATTATTGGCATTATTGGATACCTCATATTCGAAATTTAAATGATATTTTTTTCCCTTAATGACATTATAGCAGTCCTAGGATGAAAGACGATCTCAATTTAAATCTCATTTGTGTAGTTTTCATTTAAGGTTGAGGAATCTACTTGATTTTAAACCAATGTTTAAAGAAGTATTTTCACAGGCTTCCCTACTTAGTGTCTCTTTTAAAAAGGGTTCCTGTTTATTCTCTTTCTCACAATAGCTAATCCCCTCACTGTTTCAGGTCAGAGTGAATACACCAGACTTCTCAAGTTGTCCAGAAGGGCGGTGCAGTCTTTGTCCCGCAGGATAACACACAGCATTGTCCCGGTGTTTCCCTGGATCACTGAGGATACAACACATGAGACCTGCTACTGAAGAGCTGCTCTTCAAACGGCCTGTTAACTCACCTGGATGGAATGTGACACACACACACACACACACACACACACACACACACACACACACACACACACACACACACACACACACACACACACACACACACACACACACACACACACACACACACACACACACACAAGTCACTAAAGGCTGGACGGATTAAAGGATGAGTTACAAGCAGGGGGTTTTCAGTCCAAGTCCAAAATTCAGAAACATATTTTACACTTTAAATCCGGATTACAGATTGTAGAAACAGATTTAAAAAAAAACTGTTTTCACTCCCAAGGTGTCAAATAGGGCAGCGTTGTCAGTGACCCAACACTTCAACCTCAGGTACTAACTTTAGGCTGAACTACAGTCCTTTCTTAAAGATAACCAGAATGTGTATCATAACCCATTAGCAGGCCAGCTGTTACTAATCATAGTCACAGGGACAACATAGAGCTTGAACACATCACAATTGTCATGAGCTTTGGTTTCCTGTTTGAATTTGAAATGCCTTTTCCTCTTGTGTCTTGTCTTGTTTTGCTTTCTGTTTACTATTTTCGAATTTTGACAACAGTGCTCGTTTTCCAGTTTGGTTTAGCTCTCCTTAAACATCTGATATTGATCACTGTGTTGCTACAGTGTGATGCTGGGACATCTGGGACGTAAGCTGGTCTGGACAAAACTCTTCCTCCAACAACAAAACAAGCGGGGGGAAAACATGTTGCAGAAATTACTGGACAAACTTTCGGATAAGCAGGAACTGTAATTGAACACTGACAACATGCAGGAAAGTTTGCACCACACCTCGAGATCTATAGAAAACAAAGCCTTGTGGAAGACTTGACACGCAAACACAGCACAGAGTTTACACTAAGTGGCAACCCTTCTTAACTTTCTTCAAATCTCTCTCATTTTTGTCTACTGATTGATGGACATCCCCCCCCTCCCCCCTTTCCCTCTTTATTATATATTTAGTTTTCGTATTTATTATTTTGTTTTGTCCTGTTAGTCTGTACAACACTCTCTTACATGTTGAACACATGGTCTGTTTTGGTTATAATTGTGGTTCAAATATAGTATGCCATCAAGTGAAGACTATGTATGGCTTGTCCATTGATGAACACTAGTAGCTTTGAACTGTTGAACATTTGTAACTGTGGTTCTTAATTTATACATATTTTTATACATATCTGTATAATTGTATTTTTGTATTCGGGATTGTTGGAAACGTCATTTCTGTACACACAAACTGAAAGATTGACATTAAAGTTGACTTTGACTTTCAATGTACCAAATGTTTCATCTGTGTGTCTTCAATACAAAATACAAATATATAACTAAATAAAAAAAAAATGTAAAAAGCCAGCACAGAGGCAAACCAATGAGTGTCCGTACAGTCCGAGCATCTGTGTGTTGCGTGAAAGCCGGTGGCAGCCATATCCTCAGCTGTAACTGCAGGGCAGCTCTGTGGCCAGCTGGTAAGTACAGGGCACGGCAGCACTGTACATTACACATGGGTGTGGCTTACGAGCTCGAAAAATGTTTTCAATTGGGGACTGAAGAAGGCAAGTAAAGTTCCAGGCATGCCAGCACAGGATCCTTTCTTCCTTGTGTGACAAATAGGAAGGTCGAGGGTTATAATAGAAAACTGTTTACTACTTAAAGCTGAGTCATTACAGAAGGAATCTTATCACACTGCAAATGTTAATGCACGTCATTTGCGGTTAAACAGCGGCCACCACCTCTAATAAACACTCAGTTATTTCACAATGGCAGTTTACAAGAAACCACAACAGCCTTCTACTTGTGTTTATTTCTGCCTTTTTTGGTTATTTTATAGTTGTTTGAACTGTGAAGCAAGTATGTCTTGGTTGAGAGAAAAACTGGAAGCAAACAAAGGAATACAGATGGTTCATACTCAAAGAAAACAAGCTGGTTTTGCACTAAAACAACTATAAACGTAATCTCTGTGTAATCAAGTTATTCCGAGAATTGTATAAATGTTTGTTGATATGTGTTTACAGCATGCTGACCAATCACATATCTCCATGTTTATTAGTCTCATTTACAGTACCACCTTGCAGAGTAAGGAGCAGATAAGGCCTCAGGTGCGTCATGCTGTGTAGAGATGCAGTCAAAACAACATGGAGAAAAAAATCTGCTTATCTCTGCACATCTGACATCTCTGTCGCTACAAGATGGAGAGGATAAAGTAGCCGAAACAAAATGTTACATTTAGAGAGAGGAGGAATGAGTTTCTACAATAGTTTAAAACCATATTGTATGCGTTTTGCTAATATCGGGTTATTTCTTTTCAAACAACCATCTTAAACACTTCCTTTTACAAGATGATTTGTCAAAAATGTGTCCTTTTGAGGAGGTTTGAAAAGGTTGCATAAACCCAGAGTTTGTATTTCCGTGAACAAATAAAAACCCACACATGTTACCTAACGGGAGTTGCAAGGTCTCTTTAACGGGAATCGATACCTATCTCAAGTAGCAGACGTTTTAAAAGTGTCTTTCACTCAATCTCACTTGAAAAAACCTGAAATACGCTTATATATCGTCAAGAGTAAGATGGAAAGATTAAGAAGAGGGGTAGGGGAGCACCTTGCGTTACTCTATTCCAAGTCAAACCAAAAAAAAATCCCCCCATGAACTCATAAAATTGTGCTTTTTAGAGTTTTTTCACAGATTAGACAGATGAGATCCAGCCTGTTAATTGATGTCAGTCAGCTTTGAATATTTGTACACGAGGACTAAAGAAAACATCAACTAATTCCAACCATGCTCTGTTCCTTTAAAGTGGACCTATCATGCTATATTTGAATAATATAGTGTAGGACCATACCTATATAAGGCATATTTATACTTTTTATTTTTCAAAATACCAAACAGATCATGCATTTTAGCCATTCTTCACTTCGCTCAATTGAACACTTTTTAAAAAAAAATTTTTTATATACTTTATTAATCCCCGTGGGGAAATTGTTTCTCTGCATTTGACCCATCCTAGTGTTAGGAGCAGNATGTGAATTTACTATAAATTAAAAACATCTATATTGATTCTGAGACTTCTAATTAATAATCTTTTTTCTCAAAGCAAGGTTAGATCTGTGAGTTGGATGTAGAAGTCTCAGAATCAATATAGATGTTTTTAATTTATAGTAAATTCACATTGAACATAGTAAAAAAATGTAAACTATGGTGTCCGTCCAAAAAAATTACTTATAGTGAAAACCACCCTTGAATGATGGGATAGTAGACTAAAAGCTTTAGGAATCCAAACTATAACATAATAAGTCCCCTTTATCAAGATTTATGCAAAACAAGTGACATTTGACCTTTTTATAGGGGTTTAATAATAATAATACATTTAATTTATATAGCGCTTCTCATCTGCCAAGACAATTAAACCACTTCTGGGGTCATTTGGGTGGATTTTCCATATCTCTGGCCCCCCTCGTTCGATTTTGATGATTGAAATGTCTTTTCCGTTAGAGCCAATAGAATCGAAGAGAAGTTCCTAAAATCCATCTAAACATTACCCATTGGTGAATGAGTGATGCGCAGCCAGAATACCCTGGAACCGGAAGCTGCAATACACTCTGGTGGCGATCATTAGCAGCTAATAATCTCCGTTTTTTTACATAAAAATGGAATGATGGGTTATCAATAATTTGACTTGTGTTTTGTACAAATGGTTTGTATTGTCAGTTAGCTGAGTTTCTTCACGTTAATCTGGTTTGACACATTAATAGGTTTTTAAATATTAAGAAGCCCTGTGACACAGTTTCGTGAAAAACAAACCGCAGCCCCCTCTACCGGGGGCTCTCAGGCTAAACAGGTTAAACAACTTCACAAGACTCTTTATCATCAAGGTCGGTCAAGTTCAGTTTAGGCAACTAATAAATACTTCTGAGCAGTGGTCGAAGGTAGTATATTTACTCATAATGTACAGTACTTTATTACCATTTTGACATACTTGTACTTTACTTGAGTATTTCCTTCTCATGCTACCCTATACTTCTACTCCACTAATAGCTACTTTTTTACCTATAAAAACACATGCTATGCTGATGATATGACGCTGTTCTGTTTTACCAGTAAACACATTGTTTTAAAGAGTAACTAAGTTGGCTCCACATTAAAATGTAATGACACTTATTTGGCAGTGATAAAAACAGAATAACAATATTCTATAATACTGTGAAAACAGACGTTCTGCATATTGAGTACTTTTAAGTTTGATACTCGAGGTACAATTATCTGAAAATACTCTTAAGAAATGTTTTAAATTAAGGATTTCAACGTTTAATGGAGTATTATAAGTATTTCTACTTTCGTAACTTAACTAACTTACTTTTATGGGTACTTTGTCCACCTCTATGTCCAGCAGAGATCTTTGAGATGTTGACATTAAGTTAAGAGAAAGCTTACTTTTGTGGTTTAAAGTCATAGAGGAGACAGGTTGTGAACCGTGGGCTTTTAATGTCAGAAATCCACATCCTTTTGAATACAGTTTGCAGTGCCATCATTTCACAGAACTTCCTTTATGCTGTGGAAAAAGGTCTGTTCACACTATTCATGCAAATCTCTGCAGGCATTATTTGTTTTGATGGCTTGCCACCACATTTCTACATCTGAACTGAGGAGTCTGAGCACCCACTTGGAACGCACATTTGCTGCATTTTTGGCAAGTCTGGAGGGGAAGCCAGGAGAGTATTTCAAAAGGATTTCTCTCCCTCTTTCTGTCTCTCTCTGACGTCAACACTGTGACCTGTTCTTTTGGTTCAGGGGCATGCTTTGAATCCATTGTCACATAAGCTGCGATTGAAAAAAAATGAAATGTCTGAGTGTACAGTAGCTGCAGGCCAGATAAAGCATGGGGCTATTTCTTCAACAGGGATATCAGTGCATTTGGAAGACTTCAGGCTAAAGGTTATCCACAAATCCTCCTGCAGCTCATGGGAGATGACAGCCTACCTTTCCTTTAAGCAACTCTAATACCTGATAATATCCCGTCCTCCTAGATACTGTAGCAGTGGATGCACTTCAGTATTTTTTTTTTTAACACAAGGAAGTATCTGAAAATGCTCTATTGCAGGATAATAGGCTTGTGACATGAATATATTTTTGTATTTATTTATTCTACTAAAATCATACAAAAAACAAAAAAGTATAATTCATACACACAAATGAACAAAATTAGTAGAAGCGGGAGGGCTGAAGCATAGCTTATGGGGAGTAGCCCTCCCTTGCATCATCATTATCATCAATATAATAATGGCATTTATTTCATCAAAAACGTATAGAAATTAAGGAGTACAAAGAAAACCAATGAAAACTGGAAAAAAATAAATAATAATAATTAGGGCAAGAAAAAAGCTAATACATATAGCCTATAAGCAATACTGGGAATATCCAATACCTGTTAGCTGGAGTAATCTGCAAATGTAATTGTTTTTACTTTAGTTTTGAATTGTTGATGACTTGTAGTACTTGAAAGGTCTGAGGTGAAGTCCATTCCACGTTCTAACTCCGATGATGGATCAGCTGTGATTTGATGGTTGTTCTACAGGGCTTGCTATACAACCAGTTAGGATGCCTGGTTGGGTATTTCATGACAGTGGCTTGGAACTGCTTTTGAATGTTAGTAGGCATTTTATTATGGAAAATGTTGTGCATAATCAGTACTGTTTTAAGCTTATATCAACAAATTTGAATAGATTGAGTTTTTTTAAATATGGGAGTTGTGTGTTCATATTTACCAACACCACAGACGATTTTTTTTGAGATGTTAATATTTTTTGTAGATTTGTTGAGTATGTGTTTCCCCATATTTCGGAGCAGTAATAAAGGTAAGGGAGAAATAGACTGTTATAAAGAGTTCTGAGTATTTTTCCCTCGAGAATGTTCTTAGTACGATACAAAATACCTATTGTTTTTGACAGTTTAGTTTGTACATAATTGATATGGTGCTTCCAGTTGAGTTTTTCATCAACAATGAGTCCTAAGAATTTACATGCACCAACTTTCTCTATCTCAGTATTGCAAATCCGTATAATACAGTCATTTCTACTCTCAGACTTTGTATTGAATAACATGTAATTTGTTTTGGCCACATTAAGAGATAATTTATTAACTGCAAACCAGTTACATAGTATTTCTAATTCTGCATTAACAATTTTAACAAGATCACAAAGATTATGAAGGGAGCAGAGAATGGTGGTATCATCGGCAAACAAAATGAATTTTAACATGTCGGAGGTGTTGATAATGTCATTAATTTAAATCAGGAACAGGAACTTTACACATGACTAAAACTGAAACCCCTGCAACAGTTTCAACACAGATATGCACATTGTGCAAGTTAAACAACTGTTTGCAATCTGTATTCAGACAAAATGCAAGTACAGGATGAAGCATTCATGAAACAATTTGAATTGTAGCTGTTTCTTTCCACACATTTGTGGAAAAAGGCCCATTATCATTTCCCAGAATCCAAGATGACGTCTCCAAATGTCTTTTCTTTATCCCAACATTACCCCATAACCCCAAATGATCCAGTTAATATCAAGCAATCAGTAAATCCTTACATTTGAGACATCAAAACTGCTATGTTTGGAATTTTGCTGGTAGAATAAGGAAAATGATACATAGATTTTCAAAGTAATACATTTTCTGTGGAGCAACTAATCAAATATTTTACAGGTTGTTTCAACTGTTATAGGTTAACTGTCTGGCTATTAGTATTACATTATTTTTACTTACATTTTAATCTAACAGGTCATTTACAGAACTCTTTCACCAAACGCTCTTCAGTAAAATCATTCCAGTCATAACCTCTGAATCTTGTCAGCACAAGTAAGTCAATTAGTTATACCAGCGGAAAATCATGATGGCTTGCTTTTCCACTCTACATCGGAAATAACACCGCAGAATTTTTTAATAGTACTTTTGGTGTTTAACTACATAGGAACTGTTTCTTTAAATATAAAAAACATATGATATTTGGTGAGAAAAGTGCAGGTAAAACTTAATGTTTGATGGCATTCATTTTCATCTGAAGCAAGCAACTTATCTAAGTGGTGACAAAGCTGAACATAACACTAGAAAGGGTTCTTCGTTTCTTTCACTGCTTCTGTTGATGGTAAACTGACCTTACACTTCTAACTCTTTTTTGTGTGTGATTCAGACATGACGTGATCACCTTTCTTTTTTCCCTTCCTCTCCTTTTATCTTAATGAAATGTGTTTCTGCTCCTTCCTAATCCACTGACAGCTCGTTTCAACACCGTGTGAATTGGACCGGTGTAATGACAGGTCAGGCATTAACATGGACAGCTCAGGGACATGCGGAGTGGCTGAGAGGGATTAGGCCCCCCCGGTCGCAGTTAAACAAGGCCTTATGAAGCATTAGTCAACACCTTCTTATTATACAACCATGGTCAACACCCCCGCCCCGCCACCCCCTCACCTCGTAACACTGGAGCATGATGAACGCTTCAGTGTTCCTACACCTCCATCTTTACTGCTGTAGGAGAAGGTTATTGTGCCCAGGGGCTGTGTAGTTTCTCTGGCCTACAGACAAGCAATAAGACTTACTGGGACTTTTTATTTTTATACGAGACAGATGTAAATGTTCAAAGCAACTAATCTATCGTCCAGGAGGCACTTCTTCTGCACGTGCACTTCCCCAGGAAAAATTGGGCGACGCTCAATTTATTTGAACAAAAAGGAATTGTGATGTAATATGAAATGTAACACAGACTGGCCATTTTAGCAAGAGCTGTAAAACGACACATGTTCACGTTCAGGTGCCAAAGACCTCGAGCTGTGAAGGTATTGTGACCCTCGTATGAAGTCAAGTTGGATCAACGGCTCGACAAAACGTCTTCATATGCAGCATCGTTATTTTGTACCATTTCTTTCGGACTGTCAACTTTTTTAATTCCTTTTAACCATGACAAGGACCGTTCCCTGTCCTTAGACACATGTGTATTACTGTAGCCATGACTCCGAAGGTCCCGCAACCTTATCAAAGGAGCAATTATAACCCACAATATTTCCCTGAGGCTGAATTATACTTGGTTTGAACGTCTATGGTTTGAACAACATGTTTTCCTGCGTCCTTCTCGACCGTTGGTTGCGTTGGTCTTAATATTAACGTGACGTAATGGCAGATTAAAAAGAAAGTATTTTCGGTATTTTTCAACAGTAACTGGAAAGCATAGAAATATTATATTGTCAGAAAAGCACCTATATGTTGTTCTACAGGGCAGCAATATACTACATTAGCTTGCTTGCTAACTAAAACTAGTTAGCAACGAAGGAGGAAGTTAGCAACGAAGCTAAAAAAGCTAGCAGCTAGCAAAACATTTTTGTATAAATGCTTGAAATAGAAAGCTACAAGTAATGGATACGTTTTTCATTTCTTGCCTTTCTTTTGTCTCCCATACATCAGTTCCATCATCACATATATTTCTGAAAATATTATATTTTTTGAATGTTACAATCTTTGACGTATCAATTAAGCATTGACCCAATATGACTTATGAAGGATCAGTAAACTCATACTGTCCTTTCCTCTTCCTCTTTCTGCTCTCTATTCCCTGTATTTCTTCCAGATATCATATGTAGTTATATAAATATTATGTGAAATTGCATGTTAAGTACCCCGTGATCCACATATATCAATTTGAAACAGAACCGTCATATGTGAAGCCAACAAAATCATCTGAAACCGGGTTGCAAAGTATCACTTAAACTTGTATTCTCTGACAGAGCTCTTCATTTTAAAATCAGTGTCTCTGAGCTCAGAGAGAGAGCGAGCCTTGGCCCGTGTCTTTAGATCGTAACCAAGTAAAACACATGGACATCCTTAAAGGAAGCATTTGGCAAATTGTTTTCGAAAAAATGCTTACATGTGGAAAAGCCTTGGCTCTGACCTCCACTGGAAACGATTCGGTGGTTTCGTGGTGGAGAACGAGGGTTTAGACAGCCATGGTGTGCGAAGTGTGTGTGTGTGTGTGTGTGTGTGTGTGTGTGTGTGTGAGGTCGGATTCATTCACACTGCTCTACCTGAAAATCCATCCTGTTATCCTCGGCATCTCTCCACCTTTTTTCTTGATACTATAAATATCCAGCAGATATAAATGTCATTTCCCGATATCGATCACCTACAATAGGTTCCCTTCTATTGATCTCTCCCTCTGGCCGGCTTCATCACGCTGTTGCGGCAGAAATGAATTAACTTCTGAATATTCAATCTTGTTGACAAGGAGCTGTTACTGCTGACATTTATACCCCTCAGTCTCGAGAGTTGCTGCGGTGGATTTATCGGCTTGTTCGGGTCAGTCAAACTGTGAAATGTAAAGCCAGCAGACGTGTCCTCGCTGCCGTTAGAGGGGCTCTCCGAAGAGTCGATGTGTTTTCTCTCTGTCTCTAAATCTCTGTCTTTATCGACTCATGTATTCGTCTCATAGTCTCCTCTCTATGTTCTCTGTTCCAGTTACTAGGGCTGCCCTCAAATAGTCGTCTCGTTCGACTATCCGGCTAAAATAAGTCTTACGCCCCGTCCACACAGCAGCTTTAAAAAAATCTTCCAACGCTTCTCTGGCCATTGACTTTAAATGGGGGTGACGTCACTTTGCCTCGCTTTTCGCCGAACTGCATTGTGGGGAAGCAAAGCGAAGATTTCCAGGTTTTTCAGGATTTTCAGGATTCAAAAGTTGAGCAATGTTCAACTTTTGAAACTGAGCTGGAAGCGTCAGCCAATCAAATCCCGTTTATGCAAATCTGACAGTACAAGCGCTAGCCAATCAAACCGCGTGCAAGCTGGGAGAGCCAGTTCATTTCCTCATATTCCAAACGAGAAATCACGGTAGCAAATCACCCGGTTCTTTAAGACCAGTACTATTTACCGGGATACAAACCGGAGGAACCAGGCATGGAGGGAGGTGGCAGAGACAGTGGGTGCGTTTCACTTCGGTTAAATGGATTCCTTGCGTCCCTCACTTGCGTCGTTTCCCTGCGGCTAGTCCCTCCCACCAGGGAAGCATGGAGAGACGCAAGGAAACCACGAGAAGCAGGGAAATTTGTTTTAAGAGTAATGGGACGTCGTTTCCTCCGGAGCGTCACGTGAAGCGACGTCCGTTTGTGATGACGCCGCACAGCTGATCGTCTGACAGCAGCCAGATCAGTGCATGCGCTGCATCGCCCAATCAGTGAGCAATACACAGTAAGGGGGTGGGGCGAGTGTCTGAGGATTTCACTGGAGGATGGTCTGGTAGTTCCTCAATTATTGCTCCTTGATCCTCGGTCCTCCGGCAAAAATAAGGCCACTGGGACGCTACTCAAGATGGCGCAGACAAATCAACTTCCGGTGATACCGAGCCCGAGGAGCGAGGAAATTAAAAATAACCAAAGTGAGACGCAGCCAGTGAGTCAGGCAGCAGCTTAGCCTTATATAAATATATACATATAGAGACCTATTTAATGATATAATAATTCTGATCTCAGAACAAAATAAATTCAAGAGTGTAATTCGCATAGGAATTTTTGCCAATGAAAATATTTTCAAGTGTTTCCGTTTGTTGTGTTATATGTATTTATTTTTGTGCTGTTATTGACGAGTGGACCGCTTCGTCCGTGCACTGTGACTCACGTGCACTTTCCTCATGCCCTTTCCATGCGTAAAATTTTCTTAATATTTCCAGGGCTCATTATTACAGATTGTATTGTGTCTTTTATATGTAGCAAAAGGTAGCATGATATTACTCATATTTGTCTTCCCTCAGCCCTAAAACAAAAACAACGAAATAATAACCATAATATTAATAATCATAATATAGCATAAAAGTGCAACGCCTAGTCGACTAATCTCCTGCATTGATGTCTACTGGTCGACTGGAAAAATCTAAAATGGAGCAGACCTACCAGTCCCATTATGCAGGTTTTATTTCCTGTCAGACCTTTCGACCAATCACAAGAGGATTCTCCAGTGAAATTCCTCTCTGCTTGCATTCTTGGAAGCTGTATGTTGCAAAGAGTGCAGACTGACAAAGGGTTTTCTTAAGAATATGGAAAGATAGGAAATGTGTAGATCTTGTTGGAAGAAAGAAGCCTTTGTGCATGAGACAGGGTTGAATGCTTTGCGAGTATTTGAGGAATATATGCATAAATGAGCAACACTATCCCGCACGTCTGTCAGAGCTAATAAACATAACATGACACCCGCTGCTATTTACATGTACAGGGATTTTTGGCCGAATTAATATGTAAATGCACCTGGAAAGAGTATAAGGATATAATCAAACATGACTTGATAAATTGGTGTTGGACAGGTATGGATTTTTTACTCGTTGAAAAAAAACGGCCTGATCCAACTCAGTCATCAATATTTTGACAGCTCGTCATTGGTCGACCTTTCGACTCCCAGCATGCCTTGTCTCGTCCAATCAGAAATAATGGATCAGAGGCACGACGAGAGGACAGACGGGGAAAATGTGAACCTCGCTTCTCTTCAATCACAGTTATAGAGCGATGTAACGGACAGCTTGTGTCCTTTATCACACCGACTGATCTTTCATTTCAATTGTCTGGCTTTCAATTCCAGACTAAGTGTGCGTTTAAAGTAAAACCCTCTATGGCTGGGCAATATATCGATATGATAATGATATGAGGCCTGATATTGTGTCTGATTTTGGATATCTTAAAGGTCCCATGTCATGCTTTTCTGGTTATTACCCGTCCCCTTGTGTGTTATGAAGGTTTTTCTGCATGTAAACGGTCTGCAGAGTCACAAACCCTCAAAGTACACCCTGTAGCGAGTAAAACTCTAACACAGAGAAGACCTGTCTATGCTGCCCCAGAACGCCTCGTTGGACATTTCTCTTTTTCCATTTGTTTCTTCCGGGAACCAAGTGAAGTCATGCGGTTCCCGGAACCAAAATGGACCAATCCGCGGAGCTCCTCACACACCAGGAGGGGTGGGGACCTTTAGCGTACATTTTCAACTAACAGGGAGTCCCATTGACTTGCGTAGAGCTCCCTGGTTGGTAATAGACGAGATGGGATGGCGGAGAAATGCTCTCCTCAGACCCATTCTCACAGCGTTTATAAACCTTTTTCTTACTCAATATCAAGCCACACTTATTGTTTTTACTACGGCTGTGAGTCTTTGTGTGTGCTCAGGATGAGTTTTGCGCTGTCCCGCTGTATCGGAAACCACACCAGTAAGCCAGCTCACTGAGCAGCGAGCCTCGCAACATCCCGACCAATCAGAGCACACTGGGCTCACAGGGAGGGGGGGGCCAGGAGCTCCAACAAGCAGGACAGAGTGTGAATACACAGACTATACAGAGATGCTGTATGAGAAACCAATGTGAGTTTGGAACATTGCACAATATAAATCTATTCTAGTAGACCTCAACAATGGAAATATGATCAGTAGCAATGGCCATGCCATGGGACCTTT
>NW_011351545.1:88672-94667 GCF_000735185.1 Notothenia coriiceps | reverse complement strand
ATCATAACGTTCACTACAAACCCATTAACCGCAATATGTAGTGGTTGTCTCGATGGGTGTAGACTACTTACAATGGCAACGGTCGTTAACCGCCAATAAGAAGGTAAAGGAGGAATTGGAGGGGGAATAAAACTCACTTATTCGTTAATGAACTTCACAGAAAGAGTAAGGAAAAGAGTAAAGGAAATGCGCGTGCCATTGATTTACCTTTCCGACTACTGCGTTTCGGTTTCTGTGAGTTTTATTCCTTTACTTTCGTTAACTGCATCTGTCTCCTGCCATCCCAATCCTATTAGCTACAACAACAACAGGTTGTGTGTTGTGTGTGTGTGTGTGTTGTGTGTGTGTGTGTGTGTGGTGTGTGTGTGTGTTGTGTTGGTGTGTGTGTGTCGTGTGTGTGTGGTGGGTGTGTTGTGTGTGTGTGTGTGTTGTGTGTGTGTGTGTGTGTGTGTGGTGGTTGTGTGTGTCGGTGTGTCTGCAATACTAATCTGATTATATAATATATGGATCTGATTAAACGACACAATAGGCTTCTTAATGGATACGTTCACATATTTTCTCTTTTAAAACCAAACTCATATTTACACGAAGAGAGTTTTTTTCGTCACTAATTGTACATGTGTCATTCATTCAATGGTCAACAGTTAAGGAATTCCTTCTTAATGCAATTCCCTGAATATAAGAAGGTCCTTATTTAGTTTGAACAGAGTTGAGCGATAGTGACACAAGAAAGGATTTTACAAGATACTAACTCCATTTGTCCAATTCAAATTCCTGTGGAGGCATTTTAGCTCGCAATGAAACACTTGCAATGAAATCTAACACGCAACATATCAATTAATGTGCAAGCAGATGTTATTGAAGTGCATCTTCTGTGGAAAACCTACAATTTTCCGTACAGTGCATTACTAAAGGCGCATCAAGATACTTCACCCCGTGCTTTCTTATGATGGTAACTTATATTTAGTGAAATAAAGATCCTCTGTCTCAGAAACCAGAAATCCTTTGTTTGTCCCACAGCGGGCAAGTACATATTGAAACAGCAAGTGGACAGTACAGATAAAAGGAACAAATGAGAAGAGTAGACAAGCAATCTTTAATTAGCATTTTAAAAAACAAGTCCATCGTAAACATAAATAAATAACTCGGCGCATTTTTTAAAGTAAGTAAACATATAAGGATATCAAAACAGCAGTCAGTAATATAAGTTTCAACTCTACAATACAAGGCATTACAAAAGATGATTTCAGGGAAAGTTATGGATTTCAAAACATTGTAATTCGACTGTCTTCTGGTTCTGTTTCACATTACAGTAAAGAAAGAATCTCAATGCAATATCAATCTGCTTTCCCTTTTCCATCAACAACTAGATCCCTTCTACTAGATTAGAAAATAATTGACCCCAATTTAAGAACTAAATCAGCTAAAAAGTAACAACCTGCACCGTAGATTCACATGATTTTCACCTTATGTACCTATTTCGGATTTTGCACACAGACATATATATATTTAAATATTCATAATTTTTCATATTTGTATTAATCAGCTTCACCCAATTATATTGTTGATACTCTGTATACCTTTACGAATCTTATATTCATNTCAATCTGCTTTCCCTTTTCCATCAACAACTAGATCCCTTCTACTAGATTAGAAAATAATTGACCCCAATTTAAGAACTAAATCAGCTAAAAGGTAACACATGATTTTCACCTTATGTACCTATTTTAGACTTGCATTTGCACACAGACATATATATATTTAATTGTTCATAATTTTTCATATTTGTATTAATCAGCTTCACCCAATTATATTGTTGATACTCTGTATACCTTTACGAATCTTATATTCATTGTTGTCCTTGTGTTTACCCTTAACTATGCTAGCCTGCATATCAATCTTATTCCTGATGTTCCTTAAACACTAGAATTGTATTTTTTTGTTTCCCATATTTTAATATCCTGACACATTACATTCACACATGCTGCTTGGTTTGATGGGCATGAAACCCTGTTAACCATCACTGCTCTGTCTGGAGAGGCAGGTAATTATTGACCGTGTGTGTGTTTATGTATGTGTGTGTTTGTTTATGTGTGTGTGTGGCAGCAGTGAACCCCTCACTGGTATCTATCTCTGTTTAATGTCTGACTGCCTGGGTGGGTGTGGGGTCGTGAGAACCTGCAGCCACCCAGAGAAACACACCTTTCTTTGTGTGCTATAAAACCTTCCTAGAAAAAAACTGTCCGTCGGACTTACCCGACCTGAACTGCTTAATTGTCGCTGATGTCTGCGCTGGCTTTCGGGAGGAAATGAGATTAATTAGGCCTGAAACCCTGGCACAGAGAGCAGGGAGCTGAGTTTGAGGACAAGCTCAAAATCAAACAAGACCCTGGTTTTGGGAGGGAATCTGGAAAGCAACACGAGTTCATGCTGCTTCCAAACTGTGTCCTGTGTGTTTGATGTGTGTGAACGTTGCCAAGTCCTCTCTGATGAGCCTGATAGATGCCACTGATGGCAGAGCGCTGACTGGAGCGACTCCAGTTGTAAAAGCTGAGCAGCTGCCAGAAGTGATTTCCTTTTTTTCTGCTGAAGACGCTGCGAACAATGAGCGGAGAAACCACAAGGAGTGTCAGAATGAAACTGCTCGGAAGTGGGTTTTTAGCATCGGACAGTAATCGAGTGTTCTCATTGGTCAGGAGTTGGGTTGTTGCCAGATTTGCTAAAGTCCATTTAGGGTCAAGGTATTTAATAGGGAAAACTTTGCAGTTTTTTGACACCTTAAAGATATGCTCATTATAATAACTAATACAATATATTTTCATTATTTTATTATATTTTCTGACGACTTTTTGCTGCGTTTAGTGTAGTATAACCTTTCCAGAGAGTTGAAAATCAAAGATAGTTTAGCGTATTATTATAGAAAATAAAGCAAGTTCGAAAAATATGTTCCTTTATTCATTAAAATACTCAAGAAATTAGATAATAATCGAAGTAGTTCCCACTTATTTTCTGTCTTGATTGCTTCAGCTTTAAGGTCAGTTTCAACGTTTTTATTCCGGATTAACTTTAACTGTAGATATCCATATTGATTCATCAGCCTAATTATGTAACGTGGTGAGGACATCATTCATGACTTCACCGGTTCAGGATCTACTGGATCTGTCCATCCTGTGTTCAGGGGATCAGAGGAAGGCAGGGAGGAGATAAAGCCACACAAGTAGGCCACTGCGGACTCGACAGGAACACATCTGCAGATTTTCCCAGTTGATAAGTCAGGAAGGGTGGGAGCAATCAGTGCGCACACACACACACACATAATTACACCGCTCATATGGACACATACAGTAGACTCAAACATAAACATTCAAACACACATAACCGTCATAACAGGTTGTTACGCAATCAGAAAGATAAAATCACTGCATCCGGTCTTTTTTTCACTTTACTTCTTAAAGATGATTTGCCACTTGACCATCATTTTTATTTGGTTAAGTAATAAGCTCATTGGTTTAGAATTAGATGAGAGGATTTATACCACTGTTATGTCTGCATGGTGAATATTATAATAATAATAATAATACATTTTATTTATATAGCGCTTTTCCTGGTGCTCAAAGCGCTTGATATCAATATGAAGCTACAGCCGGCAGATAGTTAGCTTAGCATCTAGTTAGCTTAGCATCTAGTTAGCTTAGCATCTAGTGACAAAGGGAAAGAAGTCTATTTGAATATTCGTCCATATACACAAATTATCCACAGAAAGAGTATAAGGCTCGCGTGTAAAACCATACGCTGCTGTTTACTTTGGTTTTTGTACAAAGTAAACAAACAACATGCGGGCTCCAGCTACGTATAGGTTTGTACTGTATCGATCTTTTCATCAAAGTCAAAAATCTCACCTAGAAAAGCTAATTAGCACATTTTCCAACCATCATTAAGACAGGGATTTTGTTGCAAAGTGGCAAGCTAATGCGTAAGCTTCAAACACTGTAGAATTAGAAGCTTTGCTGAAAGTCACACAGAAAAACAAACACACACACACACAACACACACACACACACACACACACACACACACACACACACACACACACACACACACACACACACACACACACACACACACACACACACACTCTCTCTCTCTCTCTCTCTCTCTCTCTCACACACAGACACACAGAGATCTTCCTCTGTCATTAGGGCCGGTTCCTCAAAGGAAACTCTGACTGACCACTTCTCACTCACCGCTCTCAGGCCCTGTGATGTCTCTATTAACCGTTACGCCTCCATTTTCCCCTCAGATAGACACATTCTTCAGCTCTTTCCTACCGACCTACCCGTGTGATGCAAACCTCCTCCGTTAAAACCCTCCTCACCACCACGGTGCGTCAGCCAGACAGTAACCTTGGGAGTGTGTAACGGCCCGCCACACACACGCTGAGTGAAGATACAGTAACATCAGGTGTGGGCAGAATGGGTTTATGTAGTACTAACATGACGTAAGGGGCTGAAAGATGATGTGATGTAGAACAGGGTATCTGCGGCTTCTGAAAAAAAAAGCTCCTATAAAAGCATTGAAATCCAAATCATTCTGCCACTTGTCTGGGTCCAAGTTGCGTGATTTGATAAATACCTCAACATAAATACATGAACCTAGGAATTATATGTCACAAATTCATACGTGAATGTAGGCATTATTGTCGTGTTGTGTAACTAATACTAAACTACCAGACCATCTAAACTAACTAATAGTGCTTATTTTCTTTGTAGAACAAATTCAGTTTGATTTTTACATTTCTGTTATTCTTTAAACATGAAAAGGGGTATTACATTGCAATTTCAAATATCTCTAAAAGGTGTTACGAAGACCTGAATTTAATGTTGTTAGCTCTGCAGAAACTGCAAAACATGACTATTTATGACTAAAGCTATATACGTATGGACCGTTTCTACCTGAATTTTCCATCAAGGAAAAGCCTGTAAATCTGCATTTCAACAACTATGCAATGAAAACCAGATGAAATGACTTATCATTAATTACTCTAGCCTTAAAATCTCCTTTTGGCTTGAAACAATAAGGAAAACGTCCAGGACTAATTTTTCTCTATTTTTACTCAGCAATGAATTGGCTTTCATTTAGCAAAAAGTCACATTTTGTCCAGCAACAGCAACCAACTAATGTAATAGCCCACCTCCAACAGACACAAAGAGAAGCACTACTTTACTTCCCCTTTTATTGAGTTGCTTACAATCCCCGCTGACTTCTAATCAGCCCACAGGAGCTGCTCGGCCCTGTATTTGCCGTCAGTAATGACAAACCTCTCCCTCTACGCTGCAGATCTTTGAACACACACAGTATCCGTCTTCATACGTCCCTCTGTAGTGGTTCAGGATGTGTTTCAAAATTCCTTCACACGTGTCAAATGTATTCATAACAATCTCACCCTGAACGATACAGTAGAGGCCAAGTGGAGGCTTTGAAGTTGTCAGAAGCAGTCGGGGAAAAGTGGAATAAATAGAGGAAGTGAATGGAGGAAAAGAGGGGGGGTAACATCGCATGGAGAGGGAGAAATCTGCACATGATGACATGTTGCATTACACGATCCCTGGTGGTCTCGCCCCTCTGAATCACAACCATCTGCTGCTGACCTTCAGGGTGGAAGAGTCCATTTCCACACTGCGCGGGCTGGCACGGATTAAGAGGGTCCGGGGGTCTGGCCGGCGGCCCATCAGAGACCGTTTGGATCGCAGCTTCACGAAGCTCTGAACCCCAGAACCAGAGGGAAACTTCCTAACCCAGAAACACTTCCCTCATCTGCCACACACACACACACACACACACACACACACACACACACACACACACACACACACACACCAACCAACCATTTGAACATGCCTTCCACATCTGGGAGCAATATAGCCCTCAGTGTGTGTGTGTGTGTGTGTGTGTGTGCAGGAGATACACTCACACTAATAACATGTGGTTTAGTGTG
>NW_011351545.1:75002-88637 GCF_000735185.1 Notothenia coriiceps | reverse complement strand
GTTTGTGTGTGTGTGTGTGTGTGTGTGTGTGTGTGTGTGTGTGTGTGTGTGTGTGTGTGTGTGTGTGTGTGTGTGTGTGTGTGTGTGTGTGTGTGTGTTTCAGTAGAAAGTGCAGAAAAAGAAATGCGTGTTGTACAAACGGGAATAAAAATAGCTTGTGCTTCCAAATAAAAATGAGATAATAGCCACCGTGTTTACAGTACCTGCCTAAAACTTTTTTAGAAATAAAACACTCACTCACATTTGAGAAGCACTTTAGTAAGGGAACCCTTTCATTCCCTACAAAGTCATAGAGAAATAACAACATTAACAGGGAAGTCAGTAAAAAAAAAGGGATTTTCAGGCTGCGGAACATTTAGATTTTAACATATAACACGTGAAAAATACCTATATTGAACTCAGATGAAACAGGAAAACAGTGAATATGCAGATTCTACAAACCTAGAGCTACATTTTTTTGCATTTGTTTCCAGACAGGAGAATTTAAAGGAGCTTAGGCGATTGATCACACTGACAGCTGGAGTCAGAGGCATAGGAACTCCCATCATTGTCAAAAACTGTGTATTTCATTAAAGGAAAAGAGGAAATCCAGGCATAGTTCAGGGTCTCTAAATATACACACACCAACTCACACTTCTGGGTCATAAGTGATGATTGAGAGGGATTCTTTTCTCCCCGTGTATACATTGTTTTAAAATAAATTAATCTGTTTTGTTCTCGCTCATGATTGGATTTAGTGCCTGCATCGTTTCAGTGCACCAAGAAGTCAGTTCATTTAAGTTCATATATTTCAATTACAGATATTGTTAGGCAAAGCAACTAAATATACCTTTAGCTGAGGCTATATAGCTTTGACTTGATATAGCTGTCTCCGAGTAGCAGAGTTTACCGAGCCAGTGTGGTTTGGCTTTGCTTGTTATACTGCAAATACTGCTTAGTGTTTTCATGGAAAAGTTACATTTCTTTGGCACTTTTTAGGTAGTAAATATGTCAACAGATCTTGGTAGTGACCAAATATGTCGTTACCTCAGCTTGGCCTGCATGCCAATAATAGAAAATGTTATTTCAACAATCCATCTGTAACTTTTTAAGTTGTAAAATCTGTCAATAGATTCTGGTATTACCTCAAGTTTGACCAAATATGTAGTTATCTCCACATGGCTTGCTGGGCGGAAATAGAAAATGGTATTCAAACAATCAATCTCAACATAAACTAGGCTCGCCTTTCTCCTGGCAGCTTTTTACGGGGGTCAGTATACACAGCTCACTCCTCATATCGTAGTCATAAACAGTAGCCTATTAGCCTGCAGTGCTTTAAACAGGCCCTAATAAACCTCAGGCCACCTACAAAGAGCTCAGCTAAAACGTGAGCGTCTGGACACTTTTGTATACACCGATAAACGCACATCTGCACACTTTTAAAAGCCGACTGCATTCCTGCTCCAGATGGTAACGCTAAAGGTGTGATAAAAACAAACAGGTTGCTAGTTTTCTATAAAGACTCTTTGGAAACCATACAGAGGCTGATATCAGATAAGAAGAACAAACGCTATGTATTAACCTCACGAGAGAAATGAGATAAGAAGTTTCTCAGATGTGAATCCAGGTTAATGAGAGGATTACGTCACTGCTTATTTTCTTCTCTACATCTGTGCTCTAAAATTGTGTTTTTCTCCACCACTGTGTGGCCTCCTCCAGGGCTCTTCTGTTGTATTCAAGCTGTGCTGTGATTACAGGCTAGTGGTTCAAAATGTAAACATGATGTCAAAGGAAGCCCCACTCCACCACCAAGGGAACGCCGTGGCTTCCATTAGACTGATTGGATGAAATCAAAAACATCCATTTAGTGCCATAGACACGCTCACAAAAAAACACCAAACATTGCAAACACACGGGCACCTCGGTTGCTTTCAGATGTTGTTGTGGGCATGGGATGCACTGCCTGCAACCACAGAAAAAGAAATGTTGCTTTTCTTTGCATTCATGTGGATAAGATGCACATGATACAGTAGGAGGCAATTATGTTATACTGGGAGAAATTCATCATAAAATAAGCCTCCCCTGACAGTTATATTGAAGGAGTGCTTGCAGCCAGAAATATTTTTGATTAAAGGATGGAATGCTCCCTTTTTATGCTCTCTAAACACTTAATTGATCAGGCATGTTCTCTCGGGGGTTGTTTGCGAGTCAGTCTGCGACATTCAGGAAGGAAGCACAGGCAGGTAAAATAGCAGTAGATGGATCGAACCAACATCTAATTCCTGCAAAATAACCTCCCGGATGAATGACACGTCAGGATAACAGCATCCAAATGGCCCCTCAGAGCCAGAGCTGCTTAACTGCACTTGGCTCCAAATGAGAAATCTAACTTTTTAGATTCTTAAAAGCTTCCTTGCCACTCACGTCATGTGGTAACCAGAAATAAGCCTGCGCCCACAGCTTCAGAAACTTGGCTTCAGAGCAATAGGTTGTAACTCAAAGGTTTTTTAACTAAAACGCTCATTGTAGTACATCCCAATGTTGAGACTACCCATAGAAACAGTTTTGTTTTTCCAAACTGTTTGGTGTTATTGTTTAGGCCCGGCCCTGTTACACATCTCAAGGGTTTCTTATGAATACCATAAGTTGTGTATTTGGTGTTACCCTCGGAGCTTCATGCCAGGGACACGCTGGACTTGGAGCTGACTGTGTGTGTTGGATCAAAGTGAAAGAGAGGAATGGAGTCGGCTCCATCACCACAAAACAGAGCTCAGAGCCCCATAAGCCCTTCACTTACAGACCAACCACGAAGACTACGACCCAACCGTCACCACATGACTCCTAAAGAAAGAGGGGGGAAGCATGGAAATTAGCTGAGGGATCTCTCATAGTTGCAATACTGGTCTTCCTCAATGCTTAGATTTCTATAACAAACTGAGCCTCAGATCTGAATATTTTTTAACCCAACAAAAGGGGCTTTCTTTTGAGTTGAAATGGAGGATATTACGTTCCATTTTAGTGTAACTGTAGCATTTGATTTAAATAAAGGACACAAGACGAATAGGTTTTTCCTTTTTCCTTCCATTTGCCTTGTTTTATATACAATCTGCTCAGGCACTTTATAACAACTCTCAGTCAAAAGCAGTCTTTGGTCGGGGTTTGTTGTATTTTTTCAGGCTCTTATATGTCCTCTCAGCCTCTGAGTCATCTAAGTAGGGGTGAAGATCAAGAGGAAGAGGGCAGTGCAGTCTATTAAGAGCCAGAGTGTGCTTAGAATACCTCAACCACTGATGATAATAACAAACAAAGGGCCAAAAGCAATAACCAGGATTGAATGCGAACACACGGTTACCAATAGACAATACTTCACTGACCTCTTTGGATAATTTTGGACTAAAATGCATTAATGAGACTTGGGAGCATACAGTAGTTTGCTGCAACAAAATAAGACATGGCAAAAAACGAGTGCATCAACAACATCACAATTACAACTGCTGTCCACTACTGCTGTTTTTCATACTAACATTAATACAAAAAAAGAAAGTTGACAATAAAAAACACATTCACAATCAATGTTTATTTATTTTCCATGGCAGTAACGTATTACAGTTATGTCATAACTTTTTTTTCCGTAATATGTAATGTAAGGAATAGCAATTGGAAATTCAATAACTACTTCAATACTGTCACTTATCCCAATAACACTCTGTAAGCTTGACGGTGGACATGCAGTTTACCAAAGGAGATAAATGTCCCTCTCAGTAACTCCAATTTATTTTCAAGTAGTGTGTTCTTAGCTGGCTTGCTAAAGATCGCCAATGTTACATTCATTTATTTCCTATTTTTGTTTAGAGTCAGGGCTAACTCCATAGATTAAGCTACAGTCATTGTGGCTCCCGTTAAGCTAACTGTTCAGTAAGTATATCAAAACAAGGAAGGCGTCCGCTTGCTAAACCATAATGTCTCATTTGTTTTGTTTCCACACCAATTAAAAACTGAATTTATTGGTATTGAACATTTGGAGAGTTTAAAAGCTACCTCAGGTTTAAAATAATGTAGCTAACTTTAATTACTTTTCTCTGTACCCGTGGTATGGCTATTTTTTCAGTCCTGTGGGACAGTCTCCCAGCTTTAAAGACCGAGAGCTGGGGGGAGCCTGTTTAGGAGGAAGTAGTGGATGAGAGGAAATTACTTTCCTGAGGTTTATATAGCCTTGTGGTTTTCCTAGTAGCCGTTCAGACTCATTCGTAGTCGCCGCTGACATGGTCTCTCCATCAATGCCAGCAGCTAATGTCAAGTTTATCTTCCTCTAATCTCAGATTTATCCCACTATTTACAAAGCAAAATCAAAAAGCCTTCAAGGCAAGTGAGGCATCATCAAAGGAATGCTTTGGGAATAAGAAGAAAATCTGGGAAATGTGTAATGAATTAAATAATATGTAGATGTATTTTTGTATTATAGAACAAGCTGTGTGTGTACACTCATGTAGTATTTAAACAGTTTTATTAATGTAACTCTTTTTTTCTGTCATGCAGGAATCTGATGCCTCGCACTCTGGAGGGCCAGATCACCATGGAGAAGACCCCCAGTTACTTCATCACCAAAGAAGCCCCTCGCCGTGTTTTCTCCATGAGCCGCCACACAAAGCTCATCGTGGTGGTTCGTGACCCCGTGACCCGGGCTGTCTCTGATTACACCCAGACTCTGACCAAATCTCCCGGGCTCCCGTCCTTTCAGAACCTGGCTTTTCGCAACGCCACCACAGGCCTCATCGACACAACTTGGAGTGCCGTGCGCATCGGCATCTACGCAAAGCACCTCGAGAACTGGCTTCGCTTCTTCCCGCTCTCACGTCTCCTCTTTGTTAGCGGAGAACGCCTCGTGACGGACCCAGCGGGCGAAATGGGCCGGGTCCAGGACTTCCTGGGGCTCAAACGGGTGGTGACGGACAAGCACTTCTACTTCAACCAGACCAAAGGTTTCCCGTGCTTAAAGAAGCCAGAGGGGAGCAGCAGGCCTCGCTGTTTGGGGAAGTCGAAGGGTCGGCCTCATCCCCAAATCCCCTCTGAGGTCCTGCATAGGCTCAGAGACTTCTACAGACCCTTCAATCTCAAGTTTTACCAAATGACCGGCCACAATTTTGGCTGGGACTGAACGCCTACTCACCAAAGCTCTTAAAAACTGTTAGTAGCGTTCTTGTTCAGCCAACTACCCAAAAACCAGACAGGGATATCTTAAAGACTGTGTGTTACCAAAGCTTTTACTGTTCAAAATATGCCATTTCTTTATTTTTTAAGCTATGAAGACTGCATTTTTTTCATCACGATTTACAACAGCGATGCTAACAAGGGTTGTGAGGGCCTCAATCCCTTGGGCTACTTCAGCAAACCTTTTTGGAAGCGGTGGTTGCTGACCCAAAATGACAAGAACAAGCCAGATGGAAGTCATATTTGCACTTGGCACCCCCTAGAAGCAGGAGTGTGATAAGCCCTTATTGCTCTCCAAAAAACTTAACAGCCTCAGTATTGAAAATAACTCCGAAAATGTGCCAACAAGAGATGTGCATAAAATATATAAATGGCAAAAGAGTAACAAGCCTTAACAGCCTGGCAAAGCTACGATGAACAAAATGAAATGTTGGAGCTTCCAGAGAAGCATGGGAGCTCTGCTAAAAGAATCTACAACCCTTGACAGCATGGAAAGAAGCAAATGGTTTTGATTTAAGCACAATCAAAATAAATAAGTCTTCAGAATTATTGAATCACATCAGCATTGTTCAGTTCACCTCTGTCACATTTACACGGTGGTTGCAGTTTTAGGAAATTCTGTTTTTTCTTTAGTTCTTTCAATGCAAACTTTTTTTCTGGACCGTCTTTGATTTAAAATGAAAGCTTAAGTATGGTGGGAACAGTACCAGCATTTTAAAATGCAATCCGTTATGTGCTGTAAATTTGCTGATATTTATGTTGCCATTTCAATGCTTGTATAAAATGTTCTCTACAGACAAAACCAGCATCTGTGATTGTTTTCGACTTCATTTAACCAACACTCACCTCCACAAACAGTACTTGCAACTGTATATTTCTAAAAGATTAATTTATAAGAAGACAAAATATTGTTCTGATGTTTTTCTCTGAGACTTTTGTATTTGAAATTCTGACTAAAACTTTTCTTATTCTAAAACATGTGTTTTGGGGCTCATTTTTCTGAGAAGCACTCTGTCCATCCTCTTTGTATTTGATCCAAACAAACTAATGTTGTTGCTGCCGGGAATCTAAAATACATCTGCTGAGCAGATGATTCTTTACCAGAAACAGGCAGATCATTAAGAGGAAAATGCAAATAATCACTGTGTTGTGTGATGACTTGTAGGAAAGCAGACTTTTATTTACATACAAATGAAAAATGCTCTAGTTTAGCTATTGTTCATCATAAAGTAGGCTAAGTCTTATAATGATGACTAAATCATTTTGAAACGTAGTGTTTTAATTAATAACGATTTGTATTGATATCAACAGTTGAAGCTAGAGTCAGCAACCAATTAGCTTTGCTGAAAGACTGAAAACTGGGGAAACAGTTTACCTGGCACTGTTCAAAGGTGATAAAATACGCCAACGAGTACTGATTTGAGAAATACATGTTTGCACTTTTTTGCTAAGAGATAGATAAGAGTAGCCATTGTCACGTCTGTATGTTAAATATAAAGCTACAGCTAGCAGCAATTTCGCTTAGGAATGGAAACAGGGTGAGCAAGCTAGTTTGACTTTATGACTTTTAAACAAAAGACATCAAATATGCCTATCAGCACCTCTGCTCATGATTATTTAATTCACTTGGGTTACATTCATCAGAGCTAATAGCTTAGCCTTAGGGTGACCAGACGTCCCCGTTTTCCGGGGACAGTCCCCGTTTGTATTGGCCTGTCCCCGGTTGAAACTGTCCCCGGAAATGTCCCCGTTTTTTAATATACGTTAAAAACACATACAGTAGCAAGTTGAAATAAAATGTTTCATGTCAGGAAACACTGGGTAAACAGACTGTGGTCAAACGAGTCAAACCAGTCCCCACTTCGGAAAACACAGTCAAGCCAGCCCGCACATTGAATTGCAGTGCACGAATAGATAGAGGCCTGTAAAAACTGCCTTCAAAATAAAAGCGTTTACTCGTTCAATAACAAATATACCTAAAAAAACACACCAAACACATTCATATATACTGGAGCTTAAATTAAGAAATATGTACTATACAATGTGATCAATAATAATTTAAAACAAACTACGTATAACTACCACATTATAACTGACTGAGTGAATGCAAAATGTAAGTATACAGTTATGAAGACATATCTGACATTTCCACTGGGTGACTAATTTCAATTGATGTTGACACCATCTCACAACACTCCTAAAATAACATTACTTTCTGAAGCACAGAAAATGTATGCTGTTTAAAATCTCAAATTAGATCTATTGTCCATCTATATTTTGATTATTATTTATTTAATGGAAACCGTCCATAATCAAAGAGTTATTCGAAATCAATCAAATACTTATTTCACTTCAGGGTGATAGCAGGAGACCCCATCTAGTCAATCAGAGAAAATCAGGACAATCTGATGAAGAATTTCAAAATAAAATACTTTTGAAATGTCATATATGGGCTATCGTCCTTCTGTTTTTATACAAGAATAAATAAAAAACTGTTAAATTAACAAAGACTTATTTCACTCCAGTCTGACAGCAGGACACCCCATCTTGTCACTCAGAAAGAATCTGGACAATATGATATACAGTTTCAAAATAAAAGACCTTTGAAGTCTCATATATGAGCTATCGTCCTTCTGTTTGTATCCAACAGTTAAAATGTTCGAATTACATTAAACCAGAATTGTCCCCCTTTTTTCTTTAACAGTGAAGAAAATTGGATATGTTAATGATATATTGACCACAAAACTCAAAATGTCCCCGGTTTTAGTTTTTGAAAATCTGATCACCTTACAGCTTCCCCCCTATTGTCAGTCAACCTCAACCCTGAGCTAAGCTAACAGGCTGCTAGCTATAGCATCAAGTTGCAAAGGTTGGTGTTTGTAGTGACTGATCAGGGGGTTTATGAGGGGTCATATGGCTGCAGGGGCTAAATTTGAAGTTAACGCAGGACAGTGGCTTTTCTGGTGTGTAAGCAATCAATTCACTGGGTGATTGGAGACCTTTTGGGAATGGACAATCTTTGACCTCTTTCGCTCCCCCTTGATCTGTGAGCCTGCCTGCCATAAACTGCTGACCGCTACCAACACGCTGGTTAATGGAGTCGCCCTGCATGAGCATGCCCTCACACACATGCACACACACAAATGAACACACACACGGGTATACAACAACTCCCCCCCCCCAATCCATTAATATTGCATTCTCAACCTCTGGGACCTCCACTGAAGGGAGGTGGTCCGGATCAATAACTGCCTGTTTAGTTTATAGGCTGCAGGGATATGTGCTTATACCTACATGTCCCACTGTCACTTTGATTTAACTCAGAGGTCGAGCATGGGCCGCTATCACACATTTGGAAAATATTATTTAACACCTGATATATCCTCCATACATCTGCAATCGATGCAGGACCTTTACACAAGGGAGCACACATGCTGTAAATGACTTTAATCTTTCCATGTTCATCCATCTACCTTCTTGTTCATGCAGATGTTGAAGTTGATATTTAATTTAAGGACAAATCAACAATGGAATCAATTTTAGGTTGAGTTGAGTTGATTATAATTATTACCCAACTCGTCCATTCCCATTTGAATTACAAACTTTATAGCATGCTTATTGCAGTTTTAATATCATGTTTTATTTTATTTATCTCTCATTTTTTAGCAGTAAAAGCTGTTTTGTTGTATAGGACCAACATTTGAATTGAATAATTGCCAGGTGTCTATGAATATCGCTCCAAATTAATGCTGCTTTGTATCTTATATGTAGTTTGTTGTTTTTCCAAAGAGCAAAATAACTGAAAACCGGATAAGAAAACCTACAATATCAAATAGTTTAATGTAAAAAAAAGCCACTTAAACAGCCAACGACATTTTCAGAATATAGTTTAGACAACGATCCGTTATCTCCATTCATATTTACTAAATGTCTAGCATTAAACAGGTGGGTGGTGTTGATTTTCCACCCAGCATACTCTCCAGTTATAAAATACCTTCGAGTCACACAACCCCATTCATGTGTGAGGAGTGCGTAAAGGGAACCAGCCAGCTATGTCGTCGAGTTTCCCGCTGGTGAAAAGTTTCCTTTATGTCTCTCTCTGCACCAAAGAGCCCTGGGACTTGAGATAGCAGCAAATCTCTCATTCATCAGCTGACTGAAGTTATTCAGGCCTGAAGGTATTGATATGCAAACAGGCTGGTTCAGCTGCAGGTCTGCAGAACAGGCCTTTATCCAGAAAGTCTCCATTCCTGATACATTTCTGTGCTGCTCACACAATGACCTCCCTGTCAATGGTGCATGTGAGCGTCTGGCTTCACTGCATAGAACCCAAACCCGCACGGATTAAACCAAACCCGGATATTGGGATGGATGGGCGAATGTCACCCCTTCAGATCTTTACACCCATAATGAAAGTGACTAGTGACCCCTGTGGAGGAGGTCAAGTGTCCTCAGTCGGGCGGGCGAGGAATGGCTGCTTGAGGATTGCCCGACCATTTGCCAGCCTGCTTTAAGGGCACTGCATGGGTGCAATCAGGCATGGAACAGCTGGAGGACAGGGGGAAGTGAAAAACATTTGCCCATCAGACAAACAGCCTACAGCACTGCCTTGTGCATGTACGGGATACGCCTTGTTGAATTTGGTCACATCTGACCATCAGTTCTGAAAAACCAATCCCAATACTCAAACGAAACATTGTGCAGAAACCATCGTTGTCCCTACCAAATGTCATGGTAATTCATTGGATAAATGATAAGATGTACGTAAGTTTGTGTACCGAAGTGAAGGACTGTCTTTCTCACTCACAAACACATTTATGATATGTTGCATTAAGGCAATAATGAATCTTAAACAGAAACCCCTTTTCCTTGGTCCAGCCAATTTACAATTCAGAGCATTTTACGCAAAAAGTTGCTTGCCAAAAATACCAGGTTTTCCTTTACTTAAAGTGCAATATGTGACGACATCCCTCTGTGCGTCATAGGTTGGTAAGTGTTGATGGAGATTGCAACATCTGCTGATTGACATCTTGCTAAAAATCTTTTTTTCCAATATACCTTGTGCAATGGCCTCATTAATCTGAATACAATGGTTCTGCTCAAAACTGGTCAGAATATGGCCTGGTTTGCTACAAGTTAGTACGGAACAATTTCAAGGACCAGATCAAATTGGGTATGTAAACATACATTTAAATAAATGATTACTAGTGTAATTAGCCACATCCTGCCACTGTTGTACTCTAAAAATCAAAGTGAACTAGCACTTAAATTCAGGCGTGTTTTATTCCCACAGCAGAGCGCTTAATGTCCTTAAAATCCACACTAGGCCTACTACTGTCCATACTCCACTTTCTCTCTCCTGAAGTGACTCGAGCAACTGGTCTTTGCTCCAGGACTCTGTCTCTTCTCTCTGGAGGTCAGGATCAGCCGTGTGGCCCAGAGGTCAGAGTTCAAAGTGCCTTCACCCACCAGGGTCATCTATGGTCATTTGACCCTCATATGCACGGGGTTATTCTCAGACCAATAAGGGGAAAGTGATTACCATCTCTTAACGTCGCCATGTAATGGCCTCATTTACTGTGAATGATAGAGCTATATTGGTCATTATTGGGGAAATTGCTCAGGAAGGAACCCTTTGTTTGACATTATTATGAATGATCCCCTTACGTTTTGCCAAATTGCAGCTGAGTTTGACTACGGTGGGATTTCATTCAGCTTGGAAATAACACAACACAATGTAACATATCTTGAAAAGAAGCACATATTTTATGAAACAACTGCTTACCAGAGGGAATTCTTTGTGGGTGGGGTGTGCCTGGTGGTCATTTGATAGAGGAGTCATCTGTTGCCCTTTAACCTCAAAGTCTGGAGGTGTGAGAGGGGGAAAGTCTGCCGTCAGCCACACATACCTGATTCTGACACCTTAACTTTAAAAACCTTAGCGCAAAGATCCTTTATTAACTCGTACCACACATTTTTGTTTGACACTTTTCTAAATGTTGGCAAAATCTTCATAGCTAAGCGCTAAATATTCAGTTCCAATTTTTAGAGTCGAAGCCAAAAACCAAAGGATGTTTCTCAGGATACACCATCGGACACTGGATGTTCTGGACTGACCACAGGCTGAAACAATTCTGAGATATTTATTAAGTCTCTGTCTCAGGAGGGACTCTTGGCTCAGAAGCTAACATCAAAATATGCAGAAGGATCCAGGAGTTGATAGGCAGTTGGCGTGTTAGTTTTACGGATAGATTACTTACAGTAAATGGGCCTGGACCAGAACCTATGCATGAAGTGAGAACAGTTCCAGTTCAAAAGTCTGTCAAAGGACCTCAAATGACTGTAAAGAGACTAACAATGACTACAAACCATTGATAAAGAAGACTTCATACAATGCAAAATGATGAGAACGGTATGCAAATCCACCGCAAAGACACCCAAAATGACCAAGAAGACACACATAATACTTTGAATTAATGCGAAAAGACCACAGAGAACCAAAACAACCAGAGAGAAACCAAAAGCAACTTCATAACGACCATAAAAGGGCGCAAAATGCATCAGAAAAATACCAGAGATGACACAAAACTACCACAGAAAAAATGCAAAACAACCACAAAGAGACGCAGAACGACCACACAGAGAGACAGAAATGAACTTCACAAAGGTGCAAAAGAACCACAGAGAGATGCAACATGACTACAGAGATGCACAAAGCAAGTTTGAGTGATTCTGGATGTCGTGTCCTACAGTATTTTGGAGAGGTGTAGACCTTATGTATCTACAGATTCCCATTGCTTGCATGTAGGCTGTTTGGAGACACGAACAACAGCTCTTCGATTATTACTCTTCGAAGAACCAAGGATGTAAATGTAGGTCTTAACATATTCCCTCTCTCTTTTTAAAATGTGCTCTACATTCAAAAACATTGAAACACACCCTTATGGGGATTGAACTGGCAGAACATGTATTGAACTGAAGGTTCTTCAGAGAAAAGAGGACTTTTGAACGCCATTCCCTGCTAACAAGAACTCGGTCAACTCAAAAAGCAAACTGGAATCAAAGTCTTTAAAATCAAAAAGGTGTCCTTAAAACTCTCCGTCTGGCAGTTGTCTGTGTATCATAACTGCCTGAATGGATGCCAAATCAAACAGCCTGTGATTGGTTTAATATGAGGCCTTCTCCACTTCAACAAGCAACCTTCAAATTAGGAGAAAACACTTGGTTCCTGGCTGCAAGAGACGCATTCCTGCAGTGGAGAGCATTTGCACCCGTGTCTCCTCTCTAATTAGCAGATCAAGGGAGGAACAAAGACATGCAACATACATTAATTACAAAATCACGGAGAGTACATCTCAAAGGTCTGTGTAACGTGCTCCTTTATGCTATTTTTCCACTTTAACGGCCTCCTGTTGACAGTTTGGTTAATGAATGGGCCCTCTCATTGATTCCACCATATGTTCAGCAGAGCCAGTTCAATGAGGTTTCGTGTTGTTTCGGATCCAAGATGTTTGGTGGTTCAGTCATTTAAACGTCTTGGGAAGCGAAGGAGACAGAGAAGGAGGAGAAAGAGCCAGATGAAGAGATCTCAGGGAACAGGTTTTTATTATGAAAGAGAAGCTGGGGTTTTAAAATATAGGTAGAAAAGCACAGCTGACAACTTGTCCTCAGGGAGGGTCATTAACACCTAATGAAGCAGACCCACAGTGAGTATCTATGGATGACCTTTGACCCTTAAAGTGCATGCAACAGTCAAATTCTAAGGGGAGGGATATTGGTCCTACTGGGAATATGCAGTTATTCTTGATAATGATCTACTGCTATTAATTATTAATGATCTGTTCTGGAGTTATTGTGTCCATAAAAGGACTTTAATGGAATTCAGGCAACACAACTTTCTCACATTTTTGCTGTAGTGAATGTGAACAAAAATATTCTTATTGTTAGCCTTTTCACTAGAAGCCAGAATTAAAATGGAGCATGGAAAAACATAATTAGTTTTTTTCCATAACCCTAACCCTACATATTCAGCTTTACATGGACAGTACAAATAGGACAAAATTGTGAAAATGAATGACATTTTAAATATGCTAGAGCTTTAATTAAGTCAATCTACCGAAATATATTAATTGATTGTAATGCTAGAGTTTATATAGAAAGATTTAGTTTCATTTAGTTTTATTTGAATCAAATTTTTAAATGTTGTCAATTCTTTGTTTGTTAATCAAGAAACATTTATTCGTATTTAATTGTTGGCTTATGTAATTACATTTGAAACATGCCATTAACATTTTTAACCTTTAACCTTTTTTTAACACACACACACACACACACACACACACACACACACAACACACACCTCGAAGTTCGAGGGCTCTGCTTTGGATTTTCTGTTACCAGAGGTTTTTCTTTTCTTTCTATGCAAACTTACAGCATCATCTGAAGAGA